>NC_143081.1:2907500-3192500 GCF_052426305.1 Pelodiscus sinensis | reverse complement strand
AGATAGATAGATAGATAGATAGATAGATAGGTGTATGGGGATAGATAGATAGATAGATAGATAGATAGATAGATAGATAGATAGATAGATAGATAGATAGACAGACAGACAGACAGAAGGGGTAGGTGAGGATAGATAGATATTGGTTAGAGAAATATTTATAGCAAGGTGGGGAAGATGGATGTATGAGGATGGATGGGTGGGAATTGGTAGATTACATTTTTGCGGAGCTAGAACTCTTTCAAACCTGACTTATTTCTGTTCCAGAAGTAGTGGCCTCGGGAGTCAGGATAAATAAGTACACAAGTTGCTAATCTCCCCTGAGTAACTCGTCCCAGCCAACGGGGATACCTCCCACCTCGAGGGGCTCAGATCCCGCCTGCACCCTCAGATCCTCCTTGGCTGCGTTGCTCTCCTGGATGCCTGCGTTCTACTCCCCAGCACGGTGTCTCCTCTAAGCAGCTGCGGGCCCCCTAAAGAGGAGAGCCCTGCCCTGCTTTCCCGGACATCTGGGTGCCAGTCTCTGTGCAGCAGCAGCCTTTCCCCCTGCACAGCACCGGACTCCTGCCTCTGGTGATACCTTCCTTCGCCGCGGACTGGCAGACGCGCTTGCCAGCTGCTATTTTGCCAATCACACTTCCCGCCCCGCCATGTGGGTGGGGCTGAGGAGCTGCAGGAAGGTTCCTCTGCAGTCTGGTGCCTTCCACAGCCAGGGCCTGGAGCGATGCACCTCTGGGGCAGTGCCAAGCCATGATCCACACCCCCACTCTGTACACGCAGTGGGTGACGCATGGGAAAGAGGCGGAGCCATCTCCTGGCCTGGCTCTGCTGGCCTCTTCCTCCAACACCTGGGTTGGAGCTGAGATGGGGGCGCAGGGTTATGTTTTCCTCCACTGGATAGGTTCTCCTCTACCCCTTCCTTTCCTGGAAACCCACCGCACAGGTGGGGGGCAGAATCGATCCAACGGGGTTATGCCCCCCACAGCAGAGCCCCTAGAACCGTGCTTAGCTGGGGTGGCCCATCCTGGTACCAAGTGCAGTAAGCTGAGGGTCAGTAACATTGTCAAGGCTTCTTCCCCACTCTGGCCCGATAAATGCAGAAGTGGGGATCTGAAAAGTACCCCAAAACCTGACCTTCCCAGGCTTTGGTATAAACTTCCCCCTGAAAATCTTAAAAACCGAGATTTTGGGGATAAAATCCACTGCTGCCTCCAAAGTAATGATAAGACAAATCAGGGAAGAGGTCACGTGGGAAATTGCACCCCTAAAGTACAAACCAGGACACAAAAATTAACCAACACCAGGATAATAAAAAGAAAAGAGAAAGAACTTTTAGTATCACCACAATATTCCTCTTGCAAGTATAATGACTAGCTGGAAAAGTCACAAATTAATATCCGCATGGGGAGGGGGAACCCCACAACGGGCAGGACTTAATTACAAAGGAGAGCAAACCCCCAGGTGTGAGGTCACTGGGGGTGGGGGATGGGATGGGGCGGGACCTGCAGCAGTGTGAGGTCACTGGGGGTGGGGGATGGGATGGGGGTGGTACCTGCAGCAGTGTGAGGTCACTGGGCGGTGGGGGATGGGATGGGGGCGGTACCTGCAGCAGTGTGAGGTCACTGGGGGTGGGGGATGGGATGGGGGTGGTACCTGCAGCAGTGTGAGGTCACTGGGGGTGCGGGATGGGATGGGGGTGGTACCTGCAGCAGTGTGAGGTCACTGGGGCTGGGGGATGGGATGGGGCGGTACCTGCAGCAGTGTGAGGTCACTGGGGGTGGGGGATGGGATGGGGGTGGTACCTGCAGCAGTGTGAGGTCACTGGGGGTGGGGGATGGGATGGGGGCGGTACCTGCAGCAGTGTGAGGTCACTGGGGGTGGGGGATGGGATGGGGGTGGTACCTGCAGCAGTGTGAGGTCACTGGGGGTGGGGGATGGGATGGGGGTGGTACCTGCAGCAGTGTGAGGTCACTGGGGATGGGGGATGGGATGGGGTGGTACCTGCAGCAGTGTGAGGTCACTGGGGGTGGGGGATGGGATGGGGGCGGTACCTGCAGCAGTGTGAGGTCACTGGGGGTGGGGGATGGGATGGGGGTGGTACCTGCAGCAGTGTGAGGTCACTGGGGGTGGGGGATGGGATGGGGGCGGTACCTGCAGCAGTGTGAGGTCACTGGGGGCGGGGGATGGGATGGGATGGTACCTTGGGGGAGACCAGATTCATATGAAGACCCTCATCGTCTCTCTGGCCAGGCTGGTGACCGATGTCCCCACCCCACAGACGGGTACCCACAGCCCCACCCCACTCACTTTCTCTGTGGGATCTCTTGGCCTGAATCCCTTCCCTCTGTTCTCCCCCAGTCTGGACTCCCCCATTCTCCCCCAAGGTACCGGAGGGGAAATCTAAAGAGCTGCCCTCTCTGGGAGAGGAACTCGTGCCAAATTGCACCATGTGTGGGGCGACCCCCCACCTCCCCTGGGAACGGTCTGTGGCCAGCGCTGTCCAGCCGGATGCTACATTAGGACGTGTGAGAATTTGCTCACTGACCTCTCCGAGGTCGGGATCCCTCGTCCGGTCCGGGGCTGCTGCGTGTGGGCCTCTCGTGTTGTGGGGAAACAGGGGGGCTCATTTGGGGAGTCTGCTCCCCCTTGTTCACTCTGGCTGGGGTTTAGGGCACAGCCCGTGTGAGCCTCCTCTGTAGCCCGGTGGGGTCCGCCTGCCCCCTGCCCCGTCTCGTACCCCCGCTTTCCAGCCCAGCCTCCGATCCCCCCAGCAGCCCCTCCATGGCCATTCTGGGGTCACCTGGCCCCTCTGTCCGACCCGCCCTTTCTTCCCCGCTGGCTGGAACCCCCAGGGACACTGAGTGCCCCCCCCCCGCATGCAACCCCTTCAGACCCCTCCAGAGCTCCCCCACTTCGTCACACCTCGGTCCCAACTTAGATCATTCACTGCCAGCCCGGCCTCCCCTGTAAGGTCCCTCCCCTCCTGGCCTGGGCAGGTCCAGCAGCTGCTCCGTACGGCAAAGCTCAGGGTGGATGCGTCAGGACCCGAATCTTTAGCAATCTGACTTTATTACTGGCTGGCGGTGGGGCAGACAGCAGGGGAGGGGAGCTGAGCCGAACGCAGCCGGGCAGGGGAGGATCGGGGCCGATGTTTTATCAGCAGTCGATCAGCACAAACGTCCTGGAGTTCCCTGCCACCGACCTGGCTGCCTCGAGACCGGGCGTGTTTGGAGCAGGGGTGGATGCTCCAGGGGGCCAGCATGTGGGGAAGGCCCAGAGAGGGCAGGGCCGGGGGCGGTTCCAGGGGGGACATGCAGGTGGACGTTATGGGGCCAATCTCCTACACTCGCCCGGCTCACACCACGGAGAGCAACAACCCGCCAGGTCCGCGTCAGGGTTTGGCTCCTAACTCACACGGCCCAGCTGTTCCCTAGCAAGAGCTGGCCATGAGCCGGGTGCTAGCTGAGCAGATTAATGGCTGGGGCGGGGCGGATCCTCCAGCTGGGATGTGTGGGGTTTGGGGTGGGGGCTGAGCCCTTCAGCAAAGCAGGCCCTGGGCCTCTCCGCAGGACAGAAGCTCTGGTCTGCGCGGTGATGCCTGGCGTGGCTCAGGGCTTCCATCTCCTCAGGATGTCCTGGATCCAATGGGTGTAATAGGAGACTCTCGTGTACACGCCCGGGGGGGTGTTAGTCCCCAAGGAGACGATGCCCTGGGCCTTACCCCCGCACACCAGGGGGCCGCCGGAGTCGCCCTGCAGAACAAAACAGGCCACGGATGCAGAACAGGCCAAGGAATCATTTCCCACTGACGCGTTTCTCCAGATGTGGCCTCCCCAGAGCCGAAGAAAGGGGAATAATCTCTCCCCTAGATCTGCTGGCCATGCTCCTCCTAATGCCCCCCAATATGCTCGTAGCCTGCTTGGCTACAAGGGCCCCTGTTGAGTCATCTCCAGCTTCTCGTCCACCGAACCCCCAGGGCCTTTTCTGCAGAACGGCTGCTTAGCCCGTCGGTCCCCAGCCTGTAGCAATGTTTGGGATTCTTCCGGCCCAAGGGCAGGACTCTGCACTTGTCCTTGTTGAAATTCGTCTGATTTTTTTTGGCCCCATCCTCTAATTTCTCTAGATCACCCGGGACCCTCTCCCTTCCCTCAGTGTCTCTACTTCTCCCCCCAGCTTAGTGTTACCCGTAAACTTGCTGAGGACGCAACCCCTCCCCTCCTCCAGGTCACTCATAAAGATGTTGAACAAAACTGGTGCTAGAACGGATCCTTGGGGCGCTCCACGAGAAACCAACTGCCAACCCGACATCGAGCCATTGACCAATACCCATTGGGCCTGACAGTCGAGCCAGCTTTCTATTAACCTGACAGTCCATTTATCCCATCCAGATTTTTATATCTTGCCGGCAAGGACACTGTGGGAGCCCTTCTCAAAAGCGTTGCTAAAGTCCAGGTCAATCACATCCACCACCTTCCTAAGAACAACATAAGGGCGGCCAGAATGGGTCAAACCAAAGGCCCATCTAGTCCAGTGTCTTGTGCCAATGCCAGACACCCCAGAGGGAGTGAACTGAACAGGTAATGATCAAGCGATCTCTCTCCTACCATCCATCTCCACCCTCTGACAGACAGAGACTAGGGACCCCATTCCTTACCCAGCCTGGCTAATAGCCATTGATGGACCTAACCTCCTTGAATCTATCTAGCTCTTTTCTGAACCCTGTTAAAGTCCTGTTCTTCACAACATCCTCTGGCAAGGAGTTCCACAGGTTAACTGTGTGCTGCGTGAAGAAAAACTTCCTTTTATTTGCTGTAAACGTGCTCCCTATTCATTTCATTGGGTGGCCCCTAGTTCTTATATTATGGGAACAAGCAAATAGTGAATTAAGGAGAAGTTATCTCCATCCCACTCATGACTGTATAGGTCTTGAGTCTCCTCTTTTCCCCATGTCCACAGAGCCAGTCACATCGTCAGAGAAGCTAATCAGGTTGGTCAGGCAGGACTTCCCCTTGGTGAATCCATGTTGACTATTCCCGATTACTTTCCCCTCTTCCAAGGGCTCCAGAATGGATTCCTTGAGGTTCCCCTCCAGGATTTATCCGGAGACTGTGTCACTCCCAGTGTATCTACACCAGAGTTTCTTAAACGTTTTAACACCAAACAATATTATTTTTAATGAGGAACAGCAAAAAAAAAAAAAAAAAAGTTGCCTTTCCCTTTAAGGGCGGCCAATTTGAACTCTATTGTTCTCCAGGGCACACCTGTGACTGCCAGTTTCAGAAACACTGATCTCCAGTCTTTGCTCACCCCGCTCTCCCCCGCCCCACCACGTTCTCTCAGCTCACCAGTACGGTTAGGGGGACACACACATGAACCACGGGGATTTCCCCAAGGAGCTTGAAGGTGGGGGCAGACTTACCCCGGCAGAGTCTTTGCCCTTGTGCGGGTCCCCGGCACACAGCATTGTGGTGTGGTTGTACTTGTAGTACCTGCACTTCCCGTCCTCCAGCACATCCACATCGACCTCCCGCAGCGCGCTGGCCAAAGAGCTCTCATCCCCTGGGACAGTGAAGCCCCACCCAGCCACACTGCACACCGACCCAGGGTGCACCCTCTCACCAGCGTGAGGCAGGGCGAGGGCTTTCACATAGTCACTCGCCTTCGGGGGGTGAGCCAGCTGGGACAGTCAGGGAGATGAATATCAGAGTTGCACTCATGGGTAAAAAGACATACACCGTCCCCAGCAAAACCCCAAACTCTGGGGCCACTGGAGGTGGTAAGATGGGATGGGGACGGTACCTGCAGCAGTGTGAGGTCACTGGGGGTGGGGGATGGGATGGGGCGGTACCTGCAGCAGTGTGAGGTCACTGGGGGTGGGGGGATGGGATGGGGCGGTACCTGCAGCAGTGTGAGGTCACTGGGGGTGGGGGATGGGATGGGGGAGGTACCTGCAGCAGTATGAGGTCACTGGGGGTGGGGGATGGGATGGGGGCGGTACCTGCAGCAGTGTGAGGTCACTGGGGGTGGGGGATGGGATGGGACGGTACCTGCAGCAGTGTGAGGTCACTGGGGGTGGGGGATGGGATGGGGGCGGTACCTGCAGCAGTGTGAGGTCACTGGGGGTGGGGGATGGGATGGGGGCGGTACCTGCAGCAGTGTGAGGTCACTGGGGGTGGGGGATGGGATGGGGTGGTACCTGCAGCAGTGTGAGGTCACTGGGGGTGGGGGATGGGATGGGGGCGGTACCTGCAGCAGTGTGAGGTCACTGGGGGTGGGGGATGGGATGGGGGCGGTACCTGCAGCAGTGTGAGGTCACTGGGGGGTGGGGGATGGGATGGGGCGGTACCTGCAGCAGTGTGAGGTCACTGGGGGTGGGGGATGGGATGGGGGAGGTACCTGCAGCAGTATGAGGTCACTGGGGGTGGGGGATGGGATGGGGGCGGTACCTGCAGCAGTGTGAGGTCACTGGGGGTGGGGGATGGGATGGGGGCGGTACCTGCAGCAGTGTGAGGTCACTGGGGGTGGGGGATGGGATGGGGGCGGTACCTGCAGCAGTGTGAGGTCACTGGGGGTGGGGGATGGGATGGGGGTGGTACCTGCAGCAGTGTGAGGTCACTGAGGGTGGGGGATGGGATGGGGGCGGTACCTGCAGCAGTGTGAGGTCACTGGGAGTGGGGGATGGGATGGGGGCGGTACCTGCAGCAGTGTGAGGTCACTGGGGGTGGGGTGGTACCTGCAGCATCATGATGTCGTTATTATAAGATTTATTATCATAGTGCGGGTGGAGGATCTGCTGTTGCACTCGGATCACTTGCCAGCTCCGTTCCCATTTGTCGATGTTGTGGGCTCCCAGGATGACACTGATGCTTCTGGAACAGCCGAGAGCAGCGCGTGGGGCGTTAGGGGCCGGGCCTGGACTCGTGTTTTTCAGGCTCATCAGTTCTGGACTTGCAGGGACAGGGCAGCCCACGGCTCTCAGGCCGGGTCTCAGATTCATTCCCGCCCCTTTGGGCTTGGGTGTCTCCGTCATCTCAGTCAACTCCCCCCTCCCAGCTCGATCCAGGCTCAGTCCATGCCCAGCTCCCCAGCCTGGCGCCCTGCAGAGCTGCAGGTGGCTTTGACCCCTCCCTGCCCCACTCTTTAGCCCCATTGATTTCCCCAGTGCTAGGGCTGGGCCGTGGGTTTAGAGGCCCCTGAAGACTCACCGACGCCCCCCGAGCAGGTCAGACCCCTGGGCTCTGCTCCCCCAGCCTGGCCACCCCCTACCCCTGCCACAGCCGCACCAGAGATCCTGCTTCCCCCTCCCCCACTGACCCACCCGCCCCCACATCCCAGCCCAGAGGCATTTACCGTCCCTGGCAGTGAGCAGCCGATAGCACAGCGTTGTCCGCCACCAGGAACCCGCCGCAGCTCTTGAAGTTTCCACCTTGTATTTGCAGATAGGCCATGTAGGGCCTGGAGTGGGGCTGGGCTTCCCGGCCCCCGACGATCTCACCTGGGGGCAGAGCAGGTTCATAAAAATGGCCGCTGTGATTCTCTCCCTGGGGGATCGGTGTCTGTGGATCCCCACCCCCTGCTCTGCTCTGCCCCACACTGGGTCCCCCATGGGGCTGGAGGGAGAATCTGCAGCACTGACCTGGCTGGAGGTAGAATCGGTGTCAGAGACCCCAAGAGTGGGGCAGGAATCACCCTGCCTTGTGTTCACCGCTCCGTGGGCCAAAGTCACCCCAGGCCGGTCCAGCCCGTCCCCAGCAGGGCACGGACGGGGCTTCTGTGGCTGCTTCTCCACCCGCCCGCAGGGACCAGGCTGGTCTGCTCCTCGCCCGACTCACCGAAAAATCGGTGCCAGGGGAAGTGGCTTTGACTGAATGAATCCGACCCCAGGGAGCCTTTCCTACCCTGCAGCTGGGCAGAATTTTTTTCTTCTGCAACCTGGTTCTTTCCCTCCCATCCTGGAAAATTTCTAAGGGACAATTTTCAGGGTTTGGGGGTTGAAAAGTGCAAAGTGAGACTTCCCCTTGGGAAAATGACAAACCTTCTGGGATCAGCTCGGGAGCAGGCGCCGGGCGGGCGGGAGTGTAGGAAAATCTCCCCTTTAAGGAATGGCAGCGATTGGCTTTATTGTGGGACCTAGACCCAGGTCCGGGATCTTCCTGTGCTTGTCACTGCAAGAAGCCCTGATCCCTTCCCTGAGCAGTGTCCGGTTCAAACACACACAGAATCATTTTCATCCTTAAAAGAGGACTCAGAGGCCCCGGGAGCATGTTCCTAAGGGGTTTAGGTGCCTGATTTTCATTCTTAAAAGAGGACGCGGAGGCCCCGGGAGCGTGTTCCTAAGGGGTTTAGGTGCCTGATTTTCATTCTTAAAAGAGGACGCGGAGGCCCCGGGAGCGTGTTCCTAAGGGGTTTAGGTGCCTGATTTTCATTCTTAAAAGAGGACGCGGAGGCCCCGGGAGCGTGTTCCTAAGGGGTTTAGGTGCCTGATTTTCATTCTTAAAAGAGGACGCGGAGGCCCCGGGAGCGTGTTCCTAAGGGGTTTAGGTGCCTGATTTTCATTCTTAGAAGAGGACTCGGAGGCCCCGGGAGCGTGTTCCTAAGGGGTTTAGGTGCCTGATTTTCATTCTTAGAAGAGGACTCGGAGGCCCCGGGAGCGTGTTCCTAAGGGGTTTAGGTGCCTGATTTTCATTCTTAAAAGAGGACGCGGAGGCCCCGGGAGCGTGTTCCTAAGGGGTTTAGGTGCCTGATTTTCATTCGTAAAAGAGGACTCGGAGGCCCCGGGAGCATGTTCCTAAGGGGCTTAGGTGCCTGATTTTCATTCGTAAAAGAGGACTCGGAGGCCCCGGGAGCTTGTTCCTAAGGGGCTTAGGTGCCTGATTTTCATTCGTAAAAGAGGACTCGGAGGCCCCGGGAGCATGTTCCTAAGGGGCTTAGGTGCCTGATTTTCATTCGTAAAAGAGGACTCGGAGGCCCCGGGAGCGTGTTCCTAAGGGGCTTAGGTGCCTGATTTTCATTCATAAAAGAGGACTCGGAGGCCCCGGGAGCGTGTTCCTAAGGGGCTTAGGTGCCTGATTTTCATTCGTAAAAGAGGACTCGGAGGCCCCGGGAGCGTGTTCCTAAGGGGCCTAGGTGCCTGATTTTCATTCTTAAAAGAGGACTCGGAGGCCCCGGGAGCATGTTCCTAAGGGGCTTAGGTGCCTGATTTTCATTCGTAAAAGAGGACTCGGAGGCCCCGGGAGCGTGTTCCTAAGGGGCTTAGGTGCCTGATTTTCATTCTTAAAAGAGGACGCGGAGGCCCCGGGAGCGTGTTCCTAAGGGGCTTAGGTGCCTGATTTTCATTCTTAAAAGAGGACGCGGAGGCCCCGGGAGCATGTTCCTAAGGGGCTTAGGTGCCTGATTTTCATTCGTAAAAGAGGACTCGGAGGCCCCGGGAGCTTGTTCCTAAGGGGCTTAGGTGCCTGATTTTCATTCGTAAAAGAGGACTCGGAGGCCCCGGGAGCGTGTTCCTAAGGGGTTTAAGTGCCTGATTTTCATTCTTAAAAGAGGACTTGGAGGCCCCGGGAGCGTGTTCCTAAGGGGTTTAGGTGCCTGATTTTCATTCTTAGAAGAGGACTCGGAGGCCCCGGGAGCGTGTTCCTAAGGGGCTTAGGTGCCTGATTTTCATTCTTAAAAGAGGACGCGGAGGCCCCGGGAGCGTGTTCCTAAGGGGTTTAGGTGCCTGATTTTCATTCTTAAAAAAGGACTCGGAGGCCCCGGGAGCGTGTTCCTAAGGGGTTTAGGTGCCTGATTTTCATTCTTAAAAGAGGACTCGGAGGCCCCGGGAGCGTGTTCCTAAGGGGTTTAGGTGCCTGATTTTCATTCTTAGAAGAGG
Organism: Pelodiscus sinensis; assembly: GCF_052426305.1. Classification (NCBI taxonomy): domain Eukaryota; kingdom Metazoa; phylum Chordata; order Testudines; family Trionychidae; genus Pelodiscus; species Pelodiscus sinensis. The sequence goes on along the minus strand of NC_143081.1, from coordinate 3,182,632 downwards.
ACTCGGAGGCCCCGGGAGCGTGTTCCTAAGGGGTTTAGGTGCCTGATTTTCATTCTTAAAAGAGGACGCGGAGGCCCCGGGAGCGTGTTCCTAAGGGGTTTAGGTGCCTGATTTTCATTCTTAAAAGAGGACTCGGAGGCCCCGGGAGCGTGTTCCTAAGGGGTTTAGGTGCCTGATTTTCATTCTTAGAAGAGGACTCGGAGGCCCCGGGAGCGTGTTCCTAAGGGGTTTAGGTGCCTGATTTTCATTCTTAAAAGAGGAATGATCTCACCTGGGAGGAGACCAGGCGTCCACACAAAGAGGCCCAGCACCTCCCTGAGCTGGGCCGGGCTGAGACCCAGTTCCCCGTCCCAAAGGGCAGCCCCACAGCCTCATTCTGCTGAGGCTCTGCCCCTGTCCGTATGCCTGTTACCCTGCCCCCTTTCAACTCTGCCCCACATGGGTCCTGGGGGAGAGTTACAGCTCTGACCTCAATGGGTGGAGAGTTGGCGCCAAGCACACCGGGGACGGGACAGTAAGTACATGACCTAGACTGAATGGCTTTGGGTGCCAAAGTCACCGAGACCACCCCCGACTCATCCCCTGCTGATGTTTCGCCTTTTTCATCAGCCCCCCGAGACAAGCCAGGGCTGCTCCCGAAGCGCCCTTCAGCACGGCTTCCCTTCCGTCGCGTTCTCAAGACAATGACAAGTTTCCCAGGCTATGTTTCCTCGCCTCCACCACGTCAGTGTTTTGCTGTGAAAATTGATCATACATCCCCATCCCCGCCCCCCAGTTTTCTGCATTTTCAGTTGACAATTTGTTTGGTCAAACAAATGTACCGTTGGTCACTCTGGAGACTAAGCAGGAGTGGGAAAACACACCAGTCTAGACGTACCCTAACTCAAGATAGGGTGTCCACATTGGAGCCTCAGACTCATTTCGAGATTTCTCTGTAGTGTAGACGCACTATTTCAAAATAAGCAATTTTGCAGTATTTCTTCCAGAAGAGCTTACAGCCAGTCCCTGACGTACAATAACACCAACTTACAATCCTCCGTACTTACGACCAACTTCCGATTAACCCAAACATTATATTTTCTAGTTGAGAACCATGCACGTTAAGTTTTTCAGACAGTGCAGGCAGCGTGTTTAAGGGTATTTCCAACTTACGACACAATCGAGTTACAACCAGGTGTTCAGAATGTACCTGTATTCCAAAATAATCATGCTGTGCAGATACAGCCTCATGGGGTGTGTCTAGACTACAGGGTTTTGTCGACAAAAGTGGACTTTTGTCGACAAAACCATAGCTGTGTCTACACTGCCTTAGAGTTATGTCGACAACGTCAACAAAACTCAGCATTTTTGTCGACGTATGTAAACCTCATTCTAAAAGGAATAACGCCTTTTGTTGACAGAGTTAGAATCATAGAATCATAGAATAATAGGACTGGAAGGGACCTCAAGAGGTCATCGAGTCCAGCCCCCCACCCTCAAGGCAGGACCAAGCTCCGTCTACACCATCCCTAACAGATATCTATCTAACCTGTTCTTAAATATCTCCAGAGAGGGAGATTCCACCACCTCCCTTGGCAATTTATTCCAATATTTGACCACCCTGACAGTTAGGAATTTTTTCCTACTGTCCAATCTAAACCTCCCCTGCTGCACTTTAAGCCCATTACTCCTTGTCCTGTCCTCAGAAACCAAGAGGAACAAATTTTCTCCTTCCTCCTTGTGACACCCTTTTAGATATTTGAAAACCGCTATCATGTCCCCCCTTCTTCTGTTGATAGAAGGCATTATTGCATCTACACTGTCCTTTGTGTCCACACTATTGTGTCGACAAAGCAGCTTGCTTTGTCAACAGAACTGGATGTCGTCTAGACGCTCTTTGTTGACAGAAGCTTTGTCGACAGTGTCTGTCGACAAAACTTCTGTCGACAAAACCCTGTAGTCTAGATGTACCCATGGAGATCCCGAGAAAAGCTGCTAGAGATATGACATGCATTCCCGGAATTCTCTGAATACTCTCAAATGCATGACCCCGCCCCGAAACTCCCTTCCCTCCCTTCTCGGTATCTCTGCCTCTCACCTAAATTCTTCTCCTAACCTTCATATAACTTTACTGATGTTTCTGCAACTAGCTGGGTTACTCTAAAGCGAATTGTATTTCCACATTGTGCAGTGCAAGAAGGGATTAACATTGTGACCATGCATAATTGCAGATGACCCACAGTTTCAAGACTTTTTAAGGAAAGACAGAAAATACTTAATATCTTAGGAGGAGGGGCTGAGGGATTTGGACTTGTGTAGTCTGCAGAAGAGAAGAGGGAGGGAGGATTTGAGAGCAGCCTGCAACTCCCTGCAGGGGGGTTCCCAAGAGGCGGGAGAGAGGCTGTTCTCAGTGGGGCAGGTGGCAGAACAAGGAGCAATGGGCTCAAGTTGCAGTGGGGTAGGTCTAGGTTGGAGATTAGGAAAAACGATTTCCCTAGGAGGAAAGCGCTAGGCTGGGTTCCCTACGGAGGGGGTGGAATCTCCATCCCTAGAGGTGTTTAAGTCCCGGCTTGACCAAGCCCTGAGTGGGATGCTTGAGTTGGGGATGGTCCTGGCTTGGGCAGGAAACTGGACTTGATGACTCCTGAGGTCTCTTCCCGCCCAGGGATTCTGTGATGCGATGATCAGACAGGATGAGCCTTTATGTGTATTTTGTTGTCCAGTTTTCCTGATTCCCAAGTGTCTTTTAAACAATTCATTAAAAAGTCACTAGAAAAGTAAATTTCCTTGGGGGTTTCAAATGAAAAAGTTGAAATTTCCCATGGATAAAAAATTCAGAGCAGGTCCAAACACAACTCGACTCAGGTAGGAGAAAAAGCTTGACAATCGGTGTAAAGGCATCAGGGCCGGCGGGGAGCGGGGGGAACAGGGAGGGAGGAGAAGACAGAAGGCCGGGTGAAGGACAGCACTGCCACAGGGACCAGTAAGGATAAACTAGGCTGGCATGGTTGACTGTCTATGACCTTCAGAGCGATGCTGGACGTTGGGATGGCCAACCTGCTCATTTGGCATTAACCCCAGAAATCCCCCACCGGGAGGCGCCCCTACAGGGGGACCCAACGCTGGTTCTGTGGGGTTCATGGGCCCCTGGGAACAGTCCAGAGCGAGGGGCCAGGTTCCAGTCGATATCAGGGCAACCACGGCGGGAGATGACCCAGCTGAGCTACAGATGTGGTCAGAAATCTGGCTACTTAAAGCCAGACAAGTGGGTTCATGGCTCCCATTGGAGTCTTTCCGGAGACGACTCGGGAATATTCGTTTGTCGTCTGTATCCCAGAGGCCATTTTCAAAATCCATTCCTGATAGTTGCATATGGGGCACAGACCCCAAGACCCTCCCCTGAAGAGCTTCCATTTCCAGTAATCGCACTGACAAAGGGAGTCCTGGCTCCTCGCACCCTGCCTGCTCTAACCACTAGACCCCACTTCCCAGGTGGGAAAAAGCCCCTTGTGACGGCAAGTCAGGGTTTCCCCGATCCTGCACCCCCATAGCATCCAGAACAGTCTCCATCAGCCAGCAGACTAGATGTTATTGATTTTCCAGACCATCACAGATGGGATGTGGCCATAGGCCCCTAGTCTCCAAGCCTCCTCCCTAGGCTGTCTCCATCACCTTTCCAGCCCAAGACTGCCGCTTCCCCCAACAGGCACTTCCTTTGTTCCCTCTCTTCCCTGAACTTGTAGAACAGGTTTAGCCACTGTCCTGGGAGTGTCAGGGTACCCCCTGCTGCCCACAGCCCAGGTGCTGACACTACACCACACCCCTGGAGGCCTGGTTTTGAACCCCTAATTAAGAGCCCCCTGATCCTCTTTCCCAGCCTCAGTATCTCGGGGGCTTTATCTCCGTACCAGCTCCAGAACCCAGGATCTCTCACTCCCCGCCCCCAGCCCAAACCTCCCCTAGCTGGGAGGAAGGAACCAGCCATCGTCCTGGCAGAAGCATCTGACTCTGGGGAGGAGCCGGGATTTGTAAACAGCCCAGAAAGCTCCCCACAATCCCTGATCCCCCCCACTCACCAGCCCCAGCGCCGGGGGGCAGGAGAAAGGCTGCGGGCAGCAGGATCAGGAGCAGCATCGTCACCATCTAGGAAAAGTGACACGGCTTGAGCCTCAGCCCTGGAGGCTTTATAGAGCCAGCGGCGCTCGGCTCACGTGGGGAGCTGGCACACAGAAACCTCAGAGTCACGTTGTTGATACATGGCGGGCGGACAGAGGATGGAGGGAGTGGTTAGAAAACAGCCTCTCTCTAGAGCAGTGTTTCTCAAACTGTGCTCCACCGAGTCCCAGGGGTTCTACGAGGTCTAATGTGGCCAACATAGATAGGCACAACCACCAGTGGACTGCTAGGGCGCCGCATACATTTTTAAGCATGTAAAGGGCTCCGGAGTCCGAAAAGTTTGAGAACCGCTGGTCTAGAGGAAGGAGCCCAGGGTAAATCCCTTTAGGACAGAGCAACCTCCTCCTCCCACCTCCCATTCCCTGCCTGGATCCTGCACACTTGGCATCTGGTGGATTTGAAGCTCACCCATCCATCGTCTAGAATCCCAGAATCCCAGGATTGGCAGGGACCTTAGGAGTCATTGAGTTCAGCCCTCTGCCCAAAGCAGGACCAAACCCAACTCAGGCATCCCAGCCAGGGCTCTGTCAAGCCAGGACTGAAACACGAGGTGTACCGGTAGTTCGGAATAGGAAGCCTAGTCCCAACTACCTAGTTCGAGCCCCGTGTAGCCGCGCGGCACGGGGTTCGAACCAGCGGGGTTTTAAAAATGGCGGCTCCCCGCTTATGCAAATGAAGCCCGGGAAATTCAAATCCCGGGCTTCATTTGCAAGTGCGGTATGCATACATTACCCTGCTAGTGCGAACTAGCGGGGTAGTGTAGACATACCCTGAGATCAGAAAGTTCAAATTGTAGCCCTCCAGAAAGAAAGATGGGAAAAAGGAGTCAACCCTAAAAGTGAGAATCTAAAAATCTCAAGATCTAAAAATAAGCAAGAAAAAGGATTTCTGTTTGCACAATGCTAAATGTGAAAACAGATTCAAAAGGGGGTCTGTATAGGCAAAGATGTAAAGATGCTATTAACAAACTGATCTCAAAGAGCAGTAGTCTAAAGGAATGCTTTTAGAAAAACGGTCATTGGAGACACAACTCACACTGAAAATCCTCCAGAATTACAGTAAAAATGCTTCTTGGCTATTCTCTATGCGTGAACTTAACACAGCAGAAACTTGCTAACCTCGGCTGCTGTACAAGAAGAACACTGAAGTACCCCTCCTGAGTTTGATGATTACACAATGGGGTAATTCACCCAAAAGAAGGGGTAGAAACCATTGAAACCTGTTTTGCCTACAAAACAAAACTATGTAACTATAGGAGTAATTGTAAGCAAAGAGAGGAATAAAAACATATTTGTAAAAGACAAAGTACGTAAATAATGCCACCCCCAAAGGGGTAGAAGTATGTTCTTTTTTTTTTTTTTGTCTTTCAGAAAATCAGGACAAGCTGGTACCAGCTGAACACCCTACAAACACCATGGATGTATTGTTGCAACAAAGATTGTTTTCTGTTTTGTGTTTGTCTAATGTCTGTCTGTCTTACTAGCTAGTATACCGTGTTAAAAACCAGAGGGGTTGCCGTGTTAGTCGGAATCTGCAAAAGCAGCCAGGAGTCCTGTGGCACCTTATAGACTAACTGAAGGGTTGGAGCATCAGCTTTCGTGGGCAAAGACCCACTTCGTCAGATGCAGGGAGTGGAAATTTCCAGAGGCAGGTATAAATATGCAGGCCAGGATCAGGCTGGAGATGACGAGGTGGATCCAATAAGGGAGGATGAGGCCCACTTCTAGCAGCTGATCTGGAGGGGTGAATTCCAAGAGAGCAGCAGCTGCTTTTGTAGTTAACGAGCCATTCACAGTCTGTGTTTAATCCAGAGCTGATTGTGTCAAACTTGAAGATGAACTGTAGCTCATTTATAAGCAGAACATCCACATTCCCAAGCCTGTTCTTTCAAAATAACAGATCCATGGAATTCAAAATCCGTCCTCCTGCTCATCATCTGGAGAAATGCAAAGGAGTCAATTCGAAATAGCAGTCACGGGGATGCTCCGGTGCTGCTGTTTCGAAATAACGACTCCCCAGAGTCATTCAAGCTAATTACTCCCCAGGGCTTCCAGGGGCTCTAAATTGAGGTAGCGCATCTACATGGACAGAGCCTCCCTCGGACTGATTTCAAGGCTTCCCCGCAGTGAGGACACACTAGTTTAATTGAGGACTTATTACGTCAAATTTAGTCATTTTGAAAGTTTCCTAGTGAGAACATTGCTTTATGGATCCCTCAGGGCCCGTGTTTCTTCACACAATCGGTGTGTGTGTGTTTATCTCAGAAGAGATGTCTCCCTCTGCGAATAATAAAGTTTCCCCTTTAATTTTTATAAAGAGCCATTTTTCATATCAGCTGCTTTCTTAATGTCATTCAGGAGAAAAACCTGCTAATGTAGGTTCTTTCAAACTTTTACTGTCTATGAGGGGGAAAGTTGACAGTTACAGCTAATGTCACTTTCTGGCGTGTGATCTTACTGAAGGGTTGTGTTTTTCAGCTTGGGTTTGTCGGGCTCTAGCTTTATCTCAGAAGAAGGGCCTTCGGTTGCAAAAAATATATAATTTCTTTACCGAAATTTTCTTTGGCACACATAGAAAGTCCGTTATTAGAAGCTGTGTCTTTCTGATAGTCGTTAGCCAAAAAAATAAGAAATGACCTTATCTTCAAAACGGTTAGAAGTGATTTTTATCGACTTCTTTCTCACGGTTGTCTTCTAGGGACCAAAAGGGAGGGATCCCTGTTAATGCTTTAAAGACAATTGTCTAAGCAGGTTTTATACTCCATGACTCTAAGCAAACAGCATATACAAAAATGAACTCCTGATTTCACATTTTAAATGTGAACCTTCAATGTCCTCCTCCCTTTCTGTTGTGATGATCAGTTCTTTCCTTAATGGTTTGGCTAGGACGGCAAAAATTCAGAACTCTGCACGGCGGGGGTCAGGTTTCCAAGAGTTTGTCTGTTGGCTGGGGATGTTGGCTCTGTCGTTGGCCATGGGTCAGGCCAGGAGGAGCACGACCAGAGTGCTGAGTGTTCAGGGTCATCCCTGTGGCCCATCGCCATGGTATCTGTGATCCCCCAGGACCATCATCTGGTCACTTATGCACTCCCGCCCTCTGAGAGAATTTCTGCCCTGGGCTGCAGGAACTCAAATTCAGGGGGTCGAGGAAGGCCCCTTCTACCCAGTATCCTTCTGTAATGACAGATCACAGTGTTATCCACGGAGCAGGGCAGGGCAGGGTAGGATGCAGCCCACAGTGGCCCCAGCAGGACTCTTAGCAGGGAGCAGCTCACACTTCAAATGGCTGGCTGCTCTCTGCTCTGGATATGGCAGAGGGATGGGGGCCGGTCAGCTCCCATTGACCAGTTTCCAGCCAATAGCAGCTGATAAATTTTGCTGGAGGCAGCCCCATGCCCCACACCCCTCCATAGATCTGCAGCCTTTGACCACTTGCCAAACTCTTAGGATGGCCCCATAGGAAAAAATTATCGGCCTCTCTCCCCACCGCCACCGGCCAATCAGTCACCAGCAGGGTGGCAATAATGTTCAGGCTGGGAGCCTGAGACCCAAGATCATGGCTTGAGAGCCCCAAGGAGCTCAGTACCTGCCCCCCAGACTGGTATGGATGAGTCAGACCCACAAGTGCCCATCCCACATTGAACATGCAGAGTCACACCTATGACCCGTGTGTTGTACACAGCTGCTATAGGGAGATCCACATGTGCATTGCCAGATCCCCCAGCACCCAGACAGCAAAGAGACTGGCAAAGGTGCCCTCCCTTGGGGATGGGGTGGGAGAGGTATCTGCAGCAGAGTGAGGTCACTGGGGGTGGGGGATGGGATGGGGGCGGTACCTGCAGCAGTGTGAGGTGACTGGGGGTGGGGGATGGGATGGGGGCGGTACCTGCAGCAGTGTGAGGTCACTGGGGGTGGGGGATGGGATGGGGTGGTACCTGCAGCAGTGTGAGGTCACTGGGGGTGGGGGATGGGATGGGGCGGTACCTGCAGCAGTGTGAGGTCACTGGGGGTGGGGGATGGGATGGGGGTGGTACCTGCAGCAGTGTGAGGTCACTGGGGGTGGGGGATGGGATGGGGCGGTACCTGCAGCAGTGTGAGGTCACTGGGGGTGGGGGATGGGATGGGGTGGTACCTGCAGCAGTGTGAGGTCACTGGGGGTGGGGGATGGGATGGGGCGGTACCTGCAGCAGTGTGAGGTCACTGGGGGTGGGGGATGGGATGGGGGTGGTACCTGCAGCAGTGTGAGGTCACTGGGGGTGGGGGATGGGATGGGGCGGTACCTGCAGCAGTGTGAGGTCACTGGGGGTGGGGGATGGGATGGGGTGGTACCTGCAGCAGTGTGAGGTCACTGGGGGTGGGGGATGGGATGGGGCGGTACCTGCAGCAGAGTGAGGTCACTGGGGGTGGGGGATGGGATGGGGTGCTACCTGCAGCAGTGTGAGGTCACTGGGGGTGGGGGAGGGGATGGGCTGGTACCTGCAGCAGTGTGAGGTCATTGGGGGTGGGGGATAGGATGGGATTGGTACCTGCAGCAGTGTGAGGTCACTGGGGGTGAGGGATGGGATGGGGGGTACCTGCAGCAGTGTGAGGTCACTGGGGGTGGGGGATGGGATGGGATTGGTACCTGCAGCAGTGTGAGGTCACTGGGGGTGGGGGATAGGATGGGGGTGGTACCTGCAGCAGTGTGAGGTCACTGGGGGTGGGGGATGGGATGGGGGTGGTACCTGCAGCAGTGTGAGGTCACTGGGGGTGGGGGATGGGATGGGGCGGTACCTGCAGCAGTGTGAGGTCACTGGGGGTGGGGGATGGGATGGGGGTGGTACCTGCAGCAGTGTGAGGTCACTGGGGGTGGGGGATGGGACGGGGGTGGTACCTGCAGCAGTGTGAGGTCACTGGGGGCGGGGGATGGGATGGGGATGGTACCTGCAGCAGTGTGAGGTCACTGGGGGTGGGGGATAGGATGGGGTCGGTACCTGCAGCAGCGTGAGGTCACTGGGGGTGGGGGATGGGATGGGGGCGGTACCTGCAGCAGTGTGAGGTCACTGGGGGTGGGGGATGGGATGGGGCGGTACCTGCAGCAGTGTGAGGTCACTGGGGGTGGGGGATGGGATGGGGGCGGTACCTGCAGCAGTTTGAGGTCACTGGGGATGGGGGATGGGATGGGGGCGGTACCTGCAGCAGTGTGAGGTCACTGGGGTGGGGGATGGGATGGGGTGGTACCTGCAGCAGTGTGAGGTCACTGGGGGTGGGGGATGGGATGGGGTGGTACCTGCAGCAGTGTGAGGTCACTGGGGGTGGGGGATGGGATGGGGCGGTACCTGCAGCAGTGTGAGGTCACTGGGGGTGGGGGATGGGATGGGGCGGTACCTGCAGCAGTGTGAGGTCACTGGGGGTGGGGGATGGGATGGGAGTGGTACCTGCAGCAGTGTGAGGTCACTGGGGGTGGGGGATGGGATGGGAGTGGTACCTGCAGCAGTGTGAGGTCACTGGGGGTGGGGGATGGGATGGGGGCGGTACCTGCAGCAGTGTGAGGTCACTGGGGGTGGGGGATGGGATTGGGGCGGTACCTGCAGCAGTGTGAGGTCACTGGGGGTGGGGGATGGGATGGGAGTGGTACCTGCAGCAGTGTGAGGTCACTGGGGGTGGGGGATGGGATGGGAGTGGTACCTGCAGCAGTGTGAGGTCACTGGGGGTGGGGGATGGGATGGGGGCGGTACCTGCAGCAGTGTGAGGTCCCTGGGGTGGGGGATGGGATGGGGGTGGTACCTGCAGCAGTGTGAGGTCACTGGGGGTGGGGGATGGGATGGGGCGGTACCTGCAGCAGTGTGAGGTCACTGGGGGTGGGGGATGGGATGGGGTGGTACCTGCAGCAGTGTGAGGTCACTGGGGGTGGGGGATAGGATGGGGTCGGTACCTGCAGCAGCATGATGTCGTTGTTTATAGTCTCGCTGTCGTACTGTGGGTGGGGGATCGGCTTTTGCACTTCAATCACTTGCCAGCTCGGTTCCCGTTGTGTGATGTTCTGGGCTCCCAGGATCACAGTGATGATGGTGTCAGAGCTGGGAGCACAGGGGGCGTTAGGGGACGGACACTTGTGTGCCTGGATCATAAATTCTGCTCCTGAAAGGACAGGGCAGCCCGGGGCCAAGATTCCAAGATTGTGCTTGGGTCTCAGCTCCTCCCCACCCAGCTCCCCTCTCCTGGCTAGGTCCAGGCTGGGGTCCATGCCCAGCCCCCAGCCCAGGGCCCTGCAGAGCTGCTCTGGGGTGGGATCCCTTCCTTCCCTGTGCTTTAGCCCCATTGATTTATCCAGCGCTGGGGCTGGGCTGTCTGTTGAGAGGCCCCTGGAGACTCACCACCACCTCCTGAGCAGGTCAGACCCCTGGGCTCTGCTCCCCCAGCCTGGCCACCTCCTTTCTCCCGCCTTCCTCCCACGCTGGCACCTGAGCTCCTGGCTCTCCCCTCCCCCATTACACCCCCCAATCCACGGCCCAGCCCAGAGGCACTTACTCTCTCCAGCAATGAGCGGCCGTCATCACAAAGTTCTTCGACACCAGGGACCCACCGCAAATGGACATTTCCTTCCCATCTTGTATGTACAGAAAAGCCATGTAGGGCCTGGAGTGGGGCTGGGCTTCCCGTCCCCCGATGATTTCACCTGGGAGGAGACCAGACCCACAGAAGGAATCTCGTCATATCCCTGGGCTGGGATCCTGCTCCGCATCCTCAAAGTCTCAGCCCACCCCTACATAATTCCTGTCCCTGGTTCCCTGACCCCTGCTCAGCTCTGTGCCACTATGGACACCCCAGACCCTCACTCACCCCACAGCTCCCCACCCAGCTCACCCCCAGCGCTCTTCCCCCACTCACCAGCCCAGCCCCCAGGGGGCAGGAGGAAGGCCCAGAGGAGCAGACCCAGAACGAACAGCTGCATCGTCAGAGCCATCCCGGGCCAGGCACGGAGTCGCTCCCTCTGGTCTGAGGCTTATACGGACTGGAGGGGGAGAGCGGGGGCAGGGCCAGCCAATCACAGGGCCCCACGTACACTCCTGCCCGGGAACGCCCACTAGAGATCGGCCACGGGCCAAGGTGCCCATTGATCAATTCTCAGGTCATGGCCGCGCCCACCTAGCGGGAGGTTTCCTCTCTGCTCCGGTCCCTGGCCTGGCGCCATGGCCAACGGGGCCCCTGCTCATCCATCTGCCTGAGGCTGTGGCTAACACGGCCACTCACCACCTGGCCCTGGCTGAGAATGTGGCGAACGCTGCCCCTCCCCAACCACCAGGCACAGAAACTCCTCAGGGTTGTTCTGCTGAGAGATCCCCAGCCCCGACATCTCAGGGGTGCAGGAGGGACAATTCCTGTCCCTTTGCTCACTCCAGAGGCCAGACCCACTTGCTGGCACTGGGGGACATGGGGCCTTTTCCCTCTAGGGCAGTGTCACGTGGCTGGATCTTGAGGGGAGCAGCCAGATCACTGATGCACCCATAGGTGGGGGTGTTGGCCCCAAAAATGGTACAGAAGGGGGCCACGTGAGGTATTGAATAGAAGCTTATTATCTGATAATCCTATGTACGCTGTTCTGGTGTTTGTATAATGTCTGTGTGTGCAATTATTAGCATGTACTTGTATGGACACTGAAGATTTCCCTGCATGTGGTTGAGCATTGGGCAGAGCCGAGCCTGTGGACATGCTAATTACTGAGGCCCTGTGGGACAATGGCTCTCAATGGGCTATGGACACACCCAAAGAATGGGGGCTGTCACCTGAGAGCAGCCAGCAGCGAACTCAGAGATTGGCCAGGTGACCGGCTACATACTAGAAGAGGCCAGGAAGGAGGTATAAAGAGGCCATGTGGTCGATGCCATTTTGTTCTCAGCTCAGCACTTCATCCCAGAGGCAGCACTGCAGGGATCGAAGAGCCCGGAAGACCTGTGAACCCATCCTGATGCTAGGATGTGCAACAAGAACTTTTAAACCAGCAGCTGTAACATCTCTGCTAGAGCCTGCATCGAGGACTGGGAGATTCGATGCATGTAACGTACTGTACTTTAACAATCTTACTCTCATGCTTTTCTTTCTTGTGATAATAAACCTTTAGATATAGATTCTAAAGGATTGGCCCAGCGTGATTTGTGGGTAAGGTCCAGAGGGTAAAGTGACCAGGGATCTGTGGCTGGTTTCTTGGAACCGGACAGAACTTTTTCGGGGTAGGTGGGATTGGATGCTAGGACCCCCCAACTGTGTATGAGGTCCGGGGCCATCTGGGGCACGGATATTGCTGGGGTGTCGGAGGGGTTTTGCTCGGGAGGCTTCAGGCAGGCAGCTGAAGCGCTCTGTGGGACTGGTGTGTGGCCTGTTTGGAGAGGTCACCAGTCTGGGGGCTGTAAGGAGCCCCGGATTTGAGCAATTCGCCCTGAGCTGACGCCCTCAGTTGTGCCCAGACATGGCCCGGTCCGTCACAGGCAGAGAGAGCAAAATTCCATCCACGGGCCATATCAACCCTTCTGTACTGCCCTGACCTCCCACCTGGGGCTGGCCCCCAGCCCCTCCCCATCTGGCCCCTTTCCTTGTAGTTTCTGTTCCCCCAGCACTGAGGCTCTCTTCCCTGATGCCCTGGGCAGGGTGGTGGTGGGTCTGGATGAGCGCTGTGGCTGTAACACCGTCAGTGTGGGGCGCTGGGTTACACAGAGCGGAGAGGGCTGGTATCATCCGGTAGAGCCCCCCCGACCTGCAACACCCCAAGAACCTTCCTACCCCCACATAAGTAATCTTCCTCTTTGAGCCCCTCCCCAAATTGTGCCTGCATCCCACCATCCAGTGTCAGGTTGTAGATGTGACCCGCAGGCCAAATCACTTGCTCACCCCTGCCCGAGGGCATCTCTATGCTGCTGGCTCTGCTCCAAGCCCCTGTATCTGCCCCTCTCCATCCGGTTCCCATGGGCTGGGCACAGCACAGATCAGTATCACCGCCAGGCAAGAAACCACAGCCTGCCCCCTGTGTGAGACAGATACGGGTGGCTCTGATCTCCCTGATCCCAGCCTCCCACCTCAGACCTTGTGTATGTGACACCCAAAGCATCTCTGCCCCCCAGGCAGATGTCCAGCGACTGACACTTCTGCTGCCTCATTCAGTGGATCAGCCCCCAATGGGGCTCAGCCCATCCCCTCTCCATTTGGTCCCTGGGCAGTGGGGGAGGTGTCATCTCCCGACAGGGAGCAGATGGCACAGAGCCAGGAGTATCCCTAGTTCAGCCATGTCTGGGTGGGAAGTCCAACCCAATCTGACTCCGGTCAGTGACTCCTATTGGAGTGACCAGCAGTGTCCAACTGTTGGGTCAGGTCAGCGACCCTTAGTAGAGCAGCCATTAGTGTCCAAGTGGTGGGTGGATCCAGAACTGGAAGGGTGGGGAGATGGGTCTTGAAAAAAAATGAGGGGCTCTAGATGTGTCTGGAATGGATGCACAGGGATTTGCATTGATCTTGAAATCATCTACGGGTGGCCGTGTGGACCTGGATCGATCGCGAATGCATCAGCCTCCACTGGAATGAATCGAGTAAGGACTGAAGTGGAGCTGGCTGGGTGTTCATCAATCTCCATGGACCTGGAAAGGCCACAGAGCTTGTCCAAGTTGGTGCTAGATGGCACTCGCTTCCTCTGTGGTCGCTGTCCCTGCTCTCAGACCCCTCCCTTCCTGTGTCATGGAAACCAGTCTGATTCCAGGCACATCCCATTGTCCTGGCACAACCAAACCCTGCCCTTGCATTAGCTTAGGCTGAGAGGAACCTGAATACCACAGTAGAGAGATCCTAGCTTTTACCTTTCAGGAGTAGATCTTGAAGAAATGATGGGCGGATGGACAGACTCACGGACAGATGCACTAACTCTCACGCTGTCAGGACTGTGTGTCTGTTTGTCTGTGATTCCATCTCTCTGTGTGTCTGTTTGTTCAAGAACTCTTAAACCGTAAGAGCGACGGCCATCAAATGCGGAAGGCAGCTTCCTCTGAGCCTAATGCAAAGCAATGTGAGGGTCGGGTTGTGCCACTTAAATGGGAAGTGCTGGGAATGGGGCTGTTTCCCTAACATGGAAAAGGAGGGGGCAGAGAGGGGAGAGACATGAAAAGGAGGGTGTCATTAACAGGAGGAGTGCTGATCAGCACCAGCGATTAAGGGGTTAACTCAGCTACCAAAAAAAGATGTCGGTCAGGGGGGTTCGGGCAGTCGGCCAATAAAAATGCAGGTAGGAATTTCAAACTGGGGAAGAGGGGTTTTTCTCTCTCTCTCTCTCTTCTTTGCTTGAGATCAGAGCAATTTCTCCCAGAGATTGAGGGAGACGGGAGATGCTTCCTCTCTCCAAGAACAGACTTCCTGAAATGTGAAAGGAAGGAAAAATTTAGAGATTCTGTCGGGGTTTTATTGTTTTCCTTGTTTGGGGATTTGGAAATCATGTCTGAGCTGGATAATTGTTTTTCTCTTTTGTAACTACGGATTACAGCCCAGGGATTCTCCCTGAGTTTATGTCACTTCATGGCTATTTCCTAACTAGTCAATTCAGTATGATTGAAACAATTCGGCTGCGTCTAGACTAGCAAGTATGTATGATCGTCAGTATTCTTGCACAAATACAGTGACGCTCCCGCTTGGGAAAAAGCCCTCTTGTGCAAATGCTTTTGTGCAAGAGGGCCAGTGTAGACAACTGAGAACTGTTTTGCGTAAAAAAGCCCCGATGGCAAAAATGGCCACCGGAGCTTTTTTATGCAAAACCGCGTCTATATTGGCCACGGATGCTTTTGCACAAAAGCACTTTTGCACAAAAGCACCCGTGCCAATCTAGAGGCTCTTTTCCACAAATGCTTTTAATGGAAAAACTTTTCCGTTAAAAGCATTTGCGGAAAATCATGCCAGTCTAGACTTGTGTTTTCTTTTTCTTTTATTTCTTTTTCTTTTATTGGTTGATTGTTGTGTCCTGAACTTTACATACCTGGTTACCTGGGCAGGGTTCCTTGTTCTCTGCGGATTCCCTCTCTTTGTTTTCCCATCTCGAAGCAAAGAAAAGGATGGGGCAGGGGGAGACCTTTGTCTTACGGAGTAGATTCCTAAGTGATTTCTTCCCTGGAAAAGGGTTGATTTTAGATCTTTGAAGTACACTTGGGTGGTGGCAGCTGTAGTGAGGCAGCCTGGCCCCAGATGACCCAGAAGGGGCAGTTCCCCTAAAGACTCCTTGGTGGGCGGCACCAGAGCACCCTAGCCCTGCCCACAGGAAGCAGAAGGGCGGGACTGGAAGTATAAAAGAGGGAGCTCCCAGCTCAGTTGGAGCCTGGCAGCCGAGCAGAGAGGAGGCTCAGCCGCAGCTGAGAACTTCATCCCGCTGCCCTCTGCGTGAACACTGGGTTGGGCCCTGAGGACGGCTCCAGGCCAACGCAACCCCTGCTGGAACCAGGTGAGCACAGGAGGCTGCGGAGACCCCTGACGAGGCCGGGGACCCCCCAGGACCCAGACTTGGCCCGGAAGGATGGGTTGGGCTCCCTGGACCTCTGCTTCAGCCAACCCTGGAATCTCTGGACACCCCACTGGCTCCTGTGACCCCCACAGAGCCTGACAAGCAGACCTGGAGCCAGGTAGGACCCCAGAGGGGACTGGAAAGTAACCCGGGGGAGCCTGCCCCTGCTGGCCGAGGACATGGAGGGCGGCTGGGGTGCATGTTGCGGCCGGGATCCCTGCCCACCCAGTGGCAGCCGGCAGAGACGCTGTGAGGGCCCTGGGCTGGGACACAGGGAATTGGGTGGGCCTGGGTCCCCCCGACCCTTTCCCTGGGGAGGCAGTTTCCCCCCGATGGGAGACTTGACCCCTGCTCGGCCGGCAGGCAGGCCTGAGCCCTTGGACCCTTTGGGATGACTTAGCTGTTTGTCTGGTCACCCCGCCCTGAACCAAGGCCCAGGCTTATCAGCTACGACTGTTTCTTTGCCTGCCCCGCCGTGACCTGGTGACTGAGCTCTGAGACGAGTTGTAAGGAGGCAGCGAGGCCGCCGTCGGCCTCAGACCCTTCCACAGCGTAGTTTTTCGTGTCTCTTTCTTTTCTGGGCTCTCAGGCAGACTGAGACGGGATCAGCTTTGTCCCTGGGAGTTGCTGAGACCAGTTTTGCAAAGTGTATTCGGCTCCCCAGTCCCCGCCCCCCTCTCAGCACGCAGAGGGTCGGGTGGGGGGGTTGAACGGTGTCAGGGGGCGCAGAGAGGAGGCCACGATGCTGGGCGTGGCCACAAGGGGACGCTACAACACCAAGAGAGTGGACAGTGGAGGGAAGGGGTCGTGATCCCCTGAGCGGGCCAAGGCTAACTCTGACTCCCAGCCCCTGCTCACAGCCTCCAGGCAGCCCTGCCTCCTGCCTTGTTCAGATTCCCGGGCAAAGCCTCCACCCAGCTCAGGTGTCAGGCCTGCCTTGACCATGGCCTACGGGCTTCAGGAGTCCTCCGCCGGAAATACCGTCACCCACTGGCCATCACACAGACACAGACACACAGTCACTGCAGAGCAGCACAGGACAGGAGGAATCACACACAGCACCACAAACAAACAGGGAATGCAACAACTCAGTGACCACCGTGGCTGCAAGAGTGATAGATAGATAGATAGATAGATAGATAGATAGATAGATAGATAGATAGATAGATAGATAGATAGATAGAGAGAGAGAGAGAGAGAGAGAGGGGGGGGGGGGTAGATAGATCGACAGGGATTTTCTTAGAGAAAGCTAATTGGAGATACAGTAGGTTAATGGGGATAACAGGAGATGGGTAGATAGAGGAGGATGTGAAAAGGCGTCTCCCCCACCCGAGATCTAGCAGAGGCAGAAGTTGCTCTGGATTTTTGTGGCTTTAGTTAATTTCTCAGTCCCAGACTCGTGTTTTGAAACAACACTTTTATTCAGTGCTGGCTACAAAGCAGGGAGTGAAACGCAGCAGGCTGGGGGCAGGCCAGGGACAAGGAGGGATGGGGACAGGGCACCTGGGAAGAAGAGGTTCAGATCAGGGAACTGATCTGGGGTCGCTGAGCACTGGCTGTCCCCCCCCCCCCCGGGACTAACTGTGGGAACATCCCAGCGAGGCCGGGGCGGGGGGCAGATTTAATGGGGCCCAGCAGGGCAGGGAATGGCCAGGATCTGCCATAATCATCACTTGCCCAGACGATGTGGGAGAGCTCCAAACGGCTGGGTCTGCCCCAGGGCTGGGCTCGTATCTACAGAAGAGGCAGCCAAAGGGTTGGGATCTCCCAATGGGAGCTGGGTTGGAAGCCGGCACCTAAGTCCCCTCGGCTCCTGCCTTGATGCTCATGGGCTGGGGACTGCTTGAGTGGAGCGATGGTGGGGAGGGGATATAAAGTGAGGGGGGTGCAGAGCCCCCTGCAAAGCAGCCCGACACCCAGGCCCTTCCAAAGCGCAGAAGCGCCGCAGCTCTGGCCTGGGCAGTGATTCACAGCCGGGCTCTGTCCCTCGGCAGCTTCGTTATGTTTTTGATCCAGGGGATGAAAGGGGCGACTCTCGTGTAGACGCCGGGAGCTCTGCAAGGCCCCCAGGAGACGATGCCCTGGGCTTTCCCTCCGCACACCAGGGGCCCCCCGGAGTCGCCCTGTGAAATAGAACAAGAAAGAGTTGGAGAAGGGCACAGGGACTCGGTCCTTGCTGACGCCCGGCCCAGTGACACCCCTGACGTCCTCCCAGGCCCCGCTTGCACCCCGAGTCCCAGGCTCAGCACCTCACCCCATTCCTGGTCAAGCTGGGACCTGCAGCTCCCCAGGAGGAGACCAGACATTTTCCCCTCCACTTCTCCAGCACCGGGCACAGCCTGGTCACCACTCGACCTGCTACCCACCGACACCTCAGTCATCACACAGATTCATCAAGGCAGCTGGAAGCAGGCAGGGGACTTACCGGGGCAGAGTCCCTGCAGTAGGAGGGGTTCCCCACACACATCATGGTCTTGGGGTTGTAGTGACCATACACCCAGACAGGCTTCGTTGGACACGCGGCGTCCGGCATCACCTCCACTGCCACCTCCCGGAGCGTGTCTGAGTGTGAGGGACTCTCTGTGCTGGTGCGGCCCCAGCCAGCGACGCTGCACATGGTGTGAGGTCGAACACTGTCTCTGGGGAGGGGCAGCTGCAATGTACCAACCCAGGCATTCGGCTTCGCATCCGTCTGCAGCTGAGAGAGGACAGTGAGGAAGGGCAATGTCAGAGCTCGGCTCAACTGCATCAGAATCAATGACCATCGAGTCAGGAAACAGGATAAGATTAAGAGTTGCACAAGTATGAGGTCACTGGGGGTGGGGGATGGGATGGGGGCGGTACCTGCAGCAGTGTGAGGTCACTGGGGGTATGTCTACACTACCCTCCTAGTTCGAACTAGGAGGGTAATGTAGGCATACCGCACTTGCTAATGAAGCCCGGGATTTGAATTTCCCAGGCTTCATTAGCATAAGCGGGGAGCCGCCATTTTTAAATCCCCGCTGCTTCGAACCCCGTGTAGCGCGGCTACACGGGGCTCGAACTAGGTAGTTCGGACTAGGGTGCCTATTCCGAACTACTGGTACACCTCGTTTCAGAAATTCTGATCTCGCAGGGACGGGGCAGCCCAGGGATCTCAGCCCAGTTCTCAGATTCCATCCCTCCCCTTTGTGCTTAGGTGTCCACTCCTCCCAAGCCAATTCCCCCCTCCCTCCCTGATCCCAGCAGGGGTCCATGCCCGGCTCCCAGCCTGGCACCCTAAAGAGCTCCCTGGGGCTGTGACCATGGGACAGACCGAATCAACTGACCCAGCGCTGGGGTTGGGCCGTGATTTGCAGAGGCCCCTAGAGACTCGCCAACCCCTGGGCTCTGCTCCCCCTGCCTGGCCACCCCCTGCCCCTTTCCTGCCCCCCATGCCAGCACCAAAGCATCCTGCTCCTCCATCCCCCACCGCCGCCCCTGCTCCCATGTCCCCGCCCAGAGACACTTACTCTCCCCAGCAGTGAGCGGCCGTCAGCACGAAGTTCTTCGCCACCAGGAACCCGCCGCAGGTGTAATGATCGTTATTACGTTTCATTTGTAGATAGGCCATGTAGGGCCTGGAGTGGGGTTTGGCCTCCTTGCCCCCAATAATCTCACCTGGGGGGAGACCAAATGCATACAGAGGGCCCCATCCTTTTCACAACCTCATCCCAGCCTTGTGAGGCTCTCCCTGGGGGATCCCAGTGCCTGGATCCCAGCTCCCTGCTTTGCCCCACAGTGGGCCCCACACCTATAGGGCTGGAGGGGAAAATCTAGAGATCTGAAGTGTCTGAGTGGAGAATTGGTGCCAAATGCACCCGGAGCGGTCAGGAATCGCCCTGCCTTGTGTTCACAGGTCTGTCACCCAACACTGCTCCAGCCCGTCCCCAGTAGGGCACGGACGGGTCTTCTGTGACTGCTGCTTCTCCACCCACCCACAGGAACCAGGCTGGGCTGCTCCACACCCGAGTCACCGAAATACCGGTGCCAGGGGAAGTGGCTTTGACTGAATGAATCCTACCCCAGGGAGCCCTTTCTTTTCTCAAAGATGCCTGCATTCCTGTCCTCTGCACTTGCTGGGAAATGTCTAAAGGACAATTTTCAGGCTTTGGGGGCTGAAAAACAATATTTGGGGGTTGAAAATGCAAAGCGGGAATGTCCCTCGGGAAAACGACCAACCCTCTGGGATCTGCTCAGGAGCAGGCGCCAGGCGGGCGGGCGGGAGTGTTGGAAACTCTCCCCTCTAACGAATGGCAGCGATTGGCTTTATTGTGGGAACAGGACCCAGGTCAGGGAGCTCTTACTGCGCTAGTCACTGCTCGGACTCCCCAGCCCATCCCCAAGAAGTGTCTGGTCCAAACAGACACCGAATCATTTTCGATCTTAAAAGGGGAATTGGAGGCCCCGGGAGCGTGTTCCTAAGGGGTTTAGGTTCCTGATTTCCATCAGCAACACATGGAAATAAGAGCCCCACAGACAAGTTTAATTCCCCCCCCCAGAGATCCTGGGCTGAGCTGGAAAAGGATCCCAAGTTTCTTAGGTCCGATCCCTTCCCCTTAGCTCCCTGATCTTGCCCCTCTCCGCCAGCTGCTCCTTGTGTCTCCCCGGCCACCCTGCTAGTGGCCCGTTGCATCTCCAAGTAGGACACACGGCTTGGCAGTGGGGTCCCAGAGATGCCCTCTGGGGGCTGATCCACCCACCCCTATAGGCTGAGAGCCCCAGAGGTACTCAAGGGAGGCTGCAGGGGTCCCAATAGTCCCTTGGCCTCCGGCGGGTCAGGGGAAGACACTTACCCCACAGCCCCCTACCCTGCATGGGCCCCTCTCCACACACACCCAGCACCCTTCCCCCACTCACCAGCCCAGCCCCCAGGGGGCAGGAGGAAGGCCCAGGGGAGCAGCCCCACCACCAAGAGCTGCATCGTCAGAGCCATCCTGGGCTGGTCACAGAGCCGTTCCCTCCAGCCTGAGGCTTATATGGACCAGGCGGGGAGAGCGGGAGCAGGACCAGCCAATCACAGGGCCCCACATACACTCCTGCCCGGGAACACCTACTAGAGATGGGCCACGGGCCAAGGTGCCCATTGGGCAATTCTCAGGTCACGGCCGTGCCCACCTAGCGGGACGTTTCCTCTCTGCCCCGGTCCCTGGCCTGGCGCCATGGCCAACAGGGCCCCTGCCCGTCCATCTGCCTGCGGATGTGGCTAACACGGCCCCCACTGCCTTGACGTGGCTGAGGATGTGGCGAACGCTGCCCCTCCCCAACCACCAGTGTCAGAAACACTCCAGGGCTGTTCTGTAGTGAGATCCCCCCACCCCGAAATATTGGGGGGCCAGGAGGGACAATTCCTGTCCCGCTGCTCACTCCAGAGGCCAGACCCACCTGTTGGCAGTGGGAGACACGGGGCCTTTTCCCTCCAGGGCAGAGGGAGCAAAGTTTGGCCCACGGGCCATATCGGCCCCTTCTCTACCACCCCTGACCTCCCAGTTGGGGATGGCCCTCAGCCCCTCCTCATCTGGCCTCTTTCCCCACAGCCTTAGCTTCCCCAGCACAGGGGCCATGCATTTCTTGGAGCCCCTGCCCTGATGCTCTGAGCAGTACGGTGACAGGTCCGGACGAGCAGTGTGGCTGTAACACCGCCAGCCTGGTGCACCGGGTGACAATAAGCAGGGATAGCCAGCATCACACCGTATCTCCACTTAAGTAACCTCCCTCTTAGAACCCCTCCCCAAATTGTGCCCCAGAGACACCCCCTAACCCACAGTAACTTCCCCATTCATGCCGCCATCCGGTGTCAGGTCCCAGATGCGACCCTCAGGCCAAATCTCTTGCCCACCCCTGCCCTAGGGCATCTCTGTGCAGCTGGCTCCAAGTACCTATTTCTGCTCTTCTCCATCTTGATTACATGGGCTGTGCACAGCACGGATCAGTATCTGAGCTGGGTGCGAAATTACACCCTGGCCCCTGTGTGAGATAGAGACGGGTGGCTCTGATCTCCCTGATACCACCTCCCACCTCAGACCTTGCGTACGTGACACTCCGAGCATCTCCCCCACCCCCCCAGAAGTCCAGTGACAGACACTTCTGCTGCCCTATTCAGTTTACCAACCCTCAACGGGGCTCAGCCCCGTCCCCTGTCGATTTGGTCCCTGGCCAGTGTGGGAGGTGTCATCTCCTAACAGAGGACGAAGCACATAGAGCCAGGAGCAATCTTCTGTGTGCAAGGTCCCAACCATCCCCCTGCTGCCTCTGGATCAGGCCAGACCAGCAGTGTCCAAGTGGTGGGTGGATCCAGAACTGGAAGGGCAGAGAGATGGGTCTTGAACACAAATGAGGGGCTTTAGATGTATCTAGAATGGACGCACAGGGATTTGCATGGATCTCAAAGCCATCTGTGTGTGGCCATGTGGGCCTGGATTAATCACAACTGGAACAGCCTCAACTGGAATGAATCAGGTAAGAAGCGAGATGGAGCTGGGTGGATGTTCATGCATCTACGTTGACCTTGGAAAGGCCACAGAGAATGTCGCTCTGGACGGTGACATCCCAATCTCCTTGTATCTGCATGGATCAATCCCAGCCCTCATCCATCGGAGAGCCCAATTCCAAGAGAGACGTCCAGGATGAAAATCGGAAAGAGTGAGAATGCATTTACCAATAGGTAGCTATTAAAGGACGGAAACAGAGCTTATAACACTTGTCAAAGCTGTTCCCTACTCTGGCACTCCAAGCGCACAAGGTGGGGGCCCGCCAGTGACATTAAATACCTTCCTCTAAAGGTTTCTGTTTCAAAAATATCCCCATGGTCACAGAGTGCTTGGCCTTGGGCTGTCGCTGTCACTATCAAGTGTAAAAATAATTCCTCCTTCTTCTTACGCCTGGTAAGAAGCACTTGGATTTCTCCCAAAGGGATACCCCAAGCTCTTTTACCACAAGAGAGTGTAAAGAAACCCCGGAAAACAAACTGTTATCCCTTATAACTGATCTCCGAGTCCTAGGCTTGTATCCACAGACGTCCAGTGACCTTCCAGGACACAACAATCAAGTTATCACTTCAAAAATGATCAGTTTATGATCAAAACAGCAAGATCTACTTAGTCAAGTGGACGTGGTCGCTAGGGGGCATAGAACATGGGGGAGTCCTCAGGCTCTTCGCCCCCATCCACAGCCAGACGTGACTCTCAGCCGGCAAATCGAACAGCCCCCCTGCCATCGTGTTTACCTGCACCTCTGTGGGTACAAGGGTTCACTCCTCCTATTGGCTGCGAATCACTGTTTCCAGCCTATAATTGTCTTTCCATTCAGAGGTGCAGGGACATAGAGCGTCAGTGGTCCATGGGGTGGGGGAGAGAGGCTAACCTATTCCTGCCTCAGCTCTTGCCATCATATATATAGTAGCCCAGAGACTAACAAATATCTATGTTTTATAATGTAAATATCATCATGAGCTTTTGTGGGTAAAACCCTCTTCATCAGATGGGTTGGAGTGGAAATAAGAGAATCCAAAGTCTATAGTACAGCAAAACCAGCTTCCTGCCAATTGTAGGACCCATATTAATGAAGCTAATTAAGAAGGTTGGATGGGCCCTTTCCATAGCTTTTGATGTGAAAAAGCCGATGTGAAAGGCAGGGGAAATTGGCTTTGTAGTGAGTTAACCAGTTAACGTTTCTGTTCAAGCCCAGGGTCACGGTGTCCAATCTGTCGATGAATCCCAGTTCTGCAGACTCTCTCCAAGTTGGCTAGTGAAATCCCTCTGTAGAAGAACGACAACTTCTGAACCCATGATCGCGTGACCAGGCAGGTTACAATGTTCCCCTGCAGGTTCATGTGTGTTACTGTTTCTGATGTCTGATTCGTGGGATAGGACCCAGGAGTCCCGACCGCCCGTCTCCTATGACCGGGAACTTCCCGCAGGTTGGCTCGGACGTGGCTGAAGGACATTTCCTAGAACTCAGAAGAGTGTACCCCTGCCCGTGGATGGCTACGTACGGGCCGGGCCTGTCACAGACTTGCAGTGTGACAGCAGCATCAATGCGGTGGCAGCTCATGGGGGTGAGTGTGTAGGACTCAGGGTTTCCACAATCCTGTGAACCCCCATGGCATTCACCCCGACATATATTGGGTGTTGGGTATATTCGCTAAAAGACGGTAGTTTGATTAGCAGAATGTGTACCAGAGAGGGGCATACACTTAAGAGATAATTAATTGGCAGATTTCACTAGAACGACCACGGCAAGTCTCACTTTGTTATAAAATAAGGGTAGAATAGACAATGGGTGGGAGGGACGGGGTCGGGGGTCCCCACGACCTTACTCGCTGCAACTAGAAGCTGTGCCTGTTCCTGCCGGAGAGTTGCATTGTGGACATTGTGCGCATGGGGAAACAACGAGGCCACGACCTCCTGTGTGACAATCATCTGAGAATCAACCAATCATCTAATCATCTGACAATCGTAAGGTCTTACCGGTGGAATTCTGTATATGTGAGTGTGTGTGAGAGAGAGATTTATAGAAATAAGTATCCTTAAAATCCTTGGGTATTGCCCTAGGTGTAGGTGTTAAATTATTGTCCGTGCATTGAAATAGATCGGTGTAACCTTGCACTGCTTTCCTTGGTTACTCTGTGCATAATACAGTTCACAAGAGTCTATCTGAGGAGTTTTTACTGGCTCCTCTCATATCCAAAAGCCGAACCATACAACAGGAAAGCAGGATGGGACCTTTCCCATCTGGGGACAGAGGCACAGGCTCTTAGCAGGACCCAGATATGGGGAGCTGGCTGGATCGGAGGGGCAGGGAACCCTACAGCCCCTCACCTGAGGCCTGGAACCCGCAGGCCCAGCCCTGCACTAAGTCGCTTTCAATCCCCTTCTGCATCTCCCATGGGGGCCGCGTCCCCCACCCCTCCTGTGAGTGAAGGGGGCTGGTGTCTCCCCTCCACTCACAGGCCACCAGCCTTATTCATCACCAGCCCAGCACCGGGGTGGAGGGATCTTCCACGGGCTGCAGGGCTGCTGAGCTCAGCTCAAAATAGACCTTGATCCAGCTGTGCATTCCATACTCCCCCCCCCTACACACACACACTGTGCATGCCATGGCTCCAGCTGTGCAATCCACAGCTCCAGTTGTTCATTCCATAGCCCCAGCTGTGCATGCCATGGCTCCAGCTGTGAGTTCCATACCCTCCCACTGTGCATTCCAGCTCTCCAGCTGTATATTCCATAGCGGCAGCTATGCATGGCCCCAGCTGTGCATGACCCAGCTGTGCAGTGCTCTGGGCCGTGGGCCATTCCTCACTGAGTTGCCTTATCCTCACAATCTTGAGTGTGAGAAAGAAGCCGGCCCAGAGCTCCCTTGAAGACCCAGATGTTTCTGTGGGTCTCAGCCAGAAGCCACATCCCTCCCACACAGCCTGTGTGGGTGTCCCCTGGGCTCTTGGAGGAGGAGGGGGGGAGGTCCATGCAGCCATTTCCTGCCCCTTGGCCATGTGTGCAGAGAGGGGGGTGAAAGTAACTCACGTTTCTTACAGGTACTCTCATATGGCAACCGCCCTCCCCCCGTTGGGCACATCACACCACACCAGCTTCCTGTCACCTTTGCGTGTGACACGTCCTCACTAGGCCGTCACTTCCCTGTCACAAACGTGTCTACTGGGGCTCACAAGCTTCCAAGCCACTGCCCCTAGCTCTGGGCTCTCAGGACAGGCTCTTGGGGTCACACCTGCTGTGGGGCGCTTTTCCTGGATGTCCTAGATAAGTGCTGAGACTCAGCAAAAACCCGCCGTTCCTCCTTGGGGTGGGCCTAGAACTCCCGTTCCTTGCTCTTCCCCATTCCCCATCTGGAGCTAATTCGGATCCCTTTGGGCAGGACAGAGGAATTCACTCTGGAGCCGATAGGAGGGAGCTCAGGAGGCCGGAGAGCCGGTCTAAGGGGAGGAGAGTGGAAGAGCAGGGCAGGATCAGGCTAAGATGCAGGGCGAGGTGGGGTGGGATGGATCCCAACATTGGTGGAGAGGCGGGTGGAGGGTTTCCTTTGGTCTGTGGAACATCAGTCAGCCTGCAGCAGGGAGAGGAGGCTGCAGAGTTTGGATGCTTTGGATTGGGACACACTTGTTAGACCAGTGTTCCTCAACCAGTGGTACGAGTCCCCTGAGGGGTACGCGAGAGAAGTTTGGGGATACGTCCCCACAACTGAAAACTGGAGAAAACTGAAGTGTTGTTTTATTTTATGGCACTTTATTATTTTTGTACTTGTTACAACCCAAAAATTTCATCGTCTGCCCAGATACGATTAAGTTGATCGAACAAATGTGTTGCAAAGGTGGAAAAAAATGTTGTGTGCCTGAAACCTGGAGGTATTGGGGGTACTTATCTTTTTTTTGGAAAAAGGGGTACTTTATAAAAAAAGATTGAGAAACGCTGGGTTAGAACACATGGGATAGAGTTAAACTAACAGCCACAAGAGAAGGTAAAAAGACAAGAAACGCTCTCAGCACCATGCAGAGAAAAAATGATGCAAGAAACCCAAGGACATTAAGAGAAAATATTCCGAACTTGCCGCTACTCTACAGCTAGGAGTCTGGGGAGCACGCTGGAGGAATTGGAATTACACTTCTAGGAACAGCCATTTGGTGCAGTGGGTGTGACCAGCACGTGGTGGTCTCACGCTCATGAGTGGGTTGTCAAAATCCACGATTTCCACCGGGTCAGGAAGGATGAAGTGGATGGAAGGGGACAGGGATGCCCGGTCACTGTTGGAAATGGCACTGTGTGGTTCTGAAGCAGAGGTAACACCAAGGAAAAGGGTCCCGTGGGTGTGTGGAGCTATGTCCTACCAGAAACAGCACAGGAGGGTGGGACATAGTGGGGCTTGTACTCACACTGGTAGTCGCTGTCGGCCAGTGTTTCTTAAACTGTGTTCTGCTGCACACCGGTGTGCCACGAGGCAGTCAGAGGTATGCCTTGGAGAACAACAGAATTCAAAATGGCAGCCTTAAAGGGAAAGGTGATTTTTTTTTTTGCTCCATAATTTTGCCCCCAACTCTTTTCTCCCAACCTTTTTTCTTTTTGCTCAACCAAAAATCCCTGGTGTTCCTCATTGAAAAAAAATGTTTTTGTGTTCCTCAATCTGAAAAAGTTTTAGAAACACTGCTGTAGGCACTCTGTTTGCTTTGTTGTGATACCGACTCTCCTGTGCTACTCTGGAGTGACTCTGTGTGTGTTAGTTGCCCAGTGGGGGGGAAAGGGAATATTTGGGGGAGAACTCCTGAGGGAAGGCCCATAGGAAATGGCGCAAGCCGGCTTATCACCTGATCCAAGGAGAGAATGTAGCCAGTGATCGAGATAACACCTTGGCCCGGGAAGCAGGACCAAGCAGGCGGTGGGGTTGCCAAGAGAGCTTTGACCAGTGGTTGGGTGTGCAAGTTAGTTTTCAGCTGCCTTGGGCAGAGGGGAGTCTAGCTAGCTTGGGGGGCTGGGCATGGGTGCTGGTTCTGGGTCCCTGTCAAGGCTGTTCCCCATTGTGGCATGATGAATGTTGAGGTGGGGTATCCCCAAAACCTGATTTCTACAGGCTTTGGTACAGAAACTCCCCCCAAAATCCTAATCAGTAAAACTCCAATTGTCCAGCATCCAGTGGTCCGGCACTCCAGATAGTCCAGTGTAATGTAGAAAGCTCCTACTTGGGAGATCGTGCTACTTCCTGATCACTGAGCATGCCCAGATGGAACTTTTTATATTACACAGGCACCAAGTGGAACCCGGAAGTGTCCCAGACAGCCGGACAATTGGAGATCCTGTGAGACCCTCTCACGCTCAAGGGCCGGGAAAGGGAAGGGGAGGAGAGGGGAAGGGGATTATACCCCTGTGACAGGTCTGCCCAGACCCTCATTGTGGCCGGCTGGAGGGTGGGGTGGCAGGGAAAGGAGTGGTGAGGAGCGAGCCCTCCACCGTTTTGCAGGGCGGCGGGGAAAGCCCTGCATAGCCTCCTGCGACAGGCCAGCTGGGGCTGCATGTGGTGGTGGAGGACAGCGGGAAAGACAAGGGGCAGTGCTTCAGGACCAACCCGGCAGCATCCTAGCTGCTCTGCCCCACCACTTCCCCAAGTCCGCTGCTGCCGCTTGCAGCCCCAGCTGGCCTGTCGCCGGTGGCTGCACGGGGTTTTCCCCACCTCCCTGCAAAATGGCGGAGGGTTCGTCCTTCAGCATGCTGTTCCCCACCGACCCGCTCCCCCAGACTTGACACAATCCCCTCTGCTAGAGTATTTCCTGATACTCCGGCATATCCGATAATCCGGCACCCCCTGGGTCCCAAAGGTGCCGGATTATCAGAAGTCTACTGTATTTGGTTTTTGAAGAATAAAAAAACCAGTGCCATTCCCCAAGTAATGGTAAGAAAATCGGGGAAGAGGTCACTTGGGAAATCTCAGCCCTAAAGTAAAACCAGGACACAAAAATGAACCAATACCAGGTTAATGAAAAAAAGTAATAACTGTTATTAGCAAAACAATACCCCAGTTACTATAGTTGGAATGGCTAGATGGTAAGAACCACCAATTAATATACCAATTAAGAGATCCTCCCATGGACCAAAACTTAGTTACAAAAGAGGAAAACCCATTTCTAACAGCACAGACATCAGATCCAAATTCCCAGCCCAGAAAACAATCAAACCTGATGAATTTATCTGGACTTTACTCTATTTCCAGGTGATGAAGAGTCTTTTTCTTGGAGAGAGACATGTCTTCTTTCTCCCTCAGTATCTAGAGAGCAAACGGGCTCAGAGACAAAGGAGGGAAAACCCCAAAATTCCTTTGTCTGTTTGAAATCCCTACCTGCCTGACTGCTACCTGGCTAGGTATAGGGACATAGTTAACCCCGTAGTCCCCAGGCTGCTGGCCATCCCTCCTGGCTATGATACGCCCCCCCCCCCACACACACACATCCAAGATGGATTGTGCTGATGCTCCCGGTTCCTGCCACGACGTGTCCTTGCTACAGTGTGTCCCTGTCAAGGAATAAACTGTGCTCCCTGTTGGCTGAGAGCAATGTCTGGCTACGGATGGGGCTTCAGGGTCGGGGACTCCCCTACTCCCCGTTGCAGATGGGGTGCTAGTTCATGCCTGTGATAGCCCATCCCATCACACTTGGATGCCTGGCTCCTTCCACACCACCTGATAGTGTAGGGAAAAAAGCATGTGATCTGTCCTAGGTCACTGCCTCTCATATTAATCAATGACCCAGACTTCCTGCATCAGGACTGATTTCTTCCCAGCCTGGACAGATGCAGCAGCTGCTCTGGATTTCATGAGCTGGGATGATCACTCAGGGACATTAGTACGTTTCTTTTGCTTCATTCCTCATTACACTGCAGGGAGAGAAATGCTGCAGGAGGTGCCGCAGGGCACAGGAGGTGGGAAAGGGAGGCCCAGCCCCGGCGACTGATCCGCGAGCAGCTCAGTGGAGCCCTCACTGGATTGCTTTCCCACCAGGGTTGCCAACTGTCAGTAAATTTATGGACAGTCTGTAAAAAAGTAGCTGCAATTGGAGATGTCTGTAAAGGGCTGGATGGACCTTTAGGCTGACTCAGTATGGCCAGTCTTATGTTCTTAAGTTGGTACAAAAATTTAGGTGCCCATAAATTTCATAAAAGTGCAATACCATTTTGAAAAACAGCAATTATTCCAGAGCAACCAAGGGCATGTCTACACTAGCCCCCTAGTTCGAACTACATGCGGCAGTCAAACGTTAACTCGAACTAAGTCCTTAGTTCGAATGACCTGTTACGCCTCATTCCAGGAAGAGTAACTGGTAATTCGAACTAAGGACTTAGTTTGAATTACCCTTTAACTGCCACATGTAGCTGCGGGCAGTGAGTCCGGACTAGTGGCATTTAAAAATGGTGGCCGGACGGGAACATGCAAATGAAGCCTGGGACATTTAAATCCCGAGCTTCATTTGCAAGTTCGAATGCCTACATTAGCCACCCTAGTTCCAACTAGAGGGCTAGTGTAGACATAAATGTCTTCTGTGCTGCTTCGGCCATTTTACTGCAAAACACTGGAAATTGGACATTTTCCTTGTTTATTTAGCTCAGTGGTTGAGGTGAAGTGTCCATGAAAACTTCCAGGACCATGACTAACTAAATGAAAGTGAGTTAAATAGCATCTTGTTCTTGTGATGGAAGAACGACAACGACAACTTTCAATTTTTGGCCATTTATGGAGTCTTAATATAGTACAAAAATTATGTCTGTAAAAAAATGTGTCTGCCCGTACATTTTTCCCATGTTGTCTGTGAATGAAATTTCTGTGGGTTGGCAACCCTGCTTCCCACTGGCCTTGTGGGAACAGGTGTGTTTAGAACGTAGGGTGACGCTGGGTGGACGAACACCTGGGATGGGACTAGTAAACCCTGATCAGGCTGCAGGTTTGAGATGATGGGTTGTAACCCCCAAGGGTGCCGTGTGGGAGCTACGGTTATTTTGGCCTCTCTCACACTGCCTGGGGACAGCCAGAAGGTGGCACCACACACCCATCCTAAGCCGCCTCCCCCTTGCCACTCAAACACCTGCAGCAGCCAATCCCCTAGCTTGCCAGATTCTCCTCCCCTACAGACCTGCTGGAGTAGGAGCTGAGTTGTCTTGTGCTGCACAAGGAAGCGTGCGTATAATAAAGTTCAGCCCCTCCCTCAGTGCAAGGAGGAATGAGCGAGAACCTTTGCCCATTGAGATAAGATTCTCTCACACTTTGCGGTGACTCATGGGTTTGGAAGAGACCTCAGGAGGCATAAAGTCCAGCCCTCTGCCCAAAGCAGGACCAACCCAACAATCAACCCAGCCAGGGCTTTGTCAAGCCGGGACTTCAACACCTCTAGGGACAGAGATTCCACCCCCTCCCTAGGGAACCCAGCCCAGTGCTTCCCCACCCGCCTCGGGAAATAGTTTTTCCTAATCTCCAACCTAGACCTCCCCACTGCAATGTGAGCCCATTGCTCCTTGTTCTGCCACCTTCCACCACTGAGAACAGCCTCTCGCCAGCCTCTTTGGAACCCCCCTGCAGGGAGTTGCAGGCTGCTCTCAAATCCCCCCTCACTCTTCTCTTCTGCAGACTGAACATGCCCCAATCCCTCAGTCTCTCCTCACAGGTCATGTGCTCCAGCTTCTGAATCATTTTGGTCGCCCTCCGCTGGACCCTCTCCAATGCGTCCACATCCTTTCTGTAGTGGGGGGCCCAGAACTGGATGCAATCCTCCAGAAGCTGCACTTGCGTCTCGCTTGGAATACCCAGGTGTTTCATTCACAGGCTCCAAAACCCCTTTAGCCTCAGTCCAGCCCTGCCCCCGTTTCTGTCTGTGTGCCTCAAGTGTTTCCAGGCATATTCTTGGGGGAGGCGTGAATACCCTCCCCCCAGATGATGTCACTTCCTGCCGTGTAGAGCATCTGTAGGTAGGGGGACCTCTGTGCTCCATATCTGGGTTCTCACAGCGGCCTGTGGAAAATTCCTGACCTCCCAAGATGGAGTCCAGAGACGTGTGGTCGCCTCACGTCCTCGTAGAGTTACAGCAATCCTCACCTGGAGGCTGTTTGTAGCATCCTCAGGAAGGGGCACCAGGCTTCTCCTTAGGCCTAGCATCTTTCCTAACAGTTCAGTGCCCTGAATAGACCCTTCCCTACTTGTTATCTAAAGAGATATGTTATAATCATATCAAAATAATATTACTGGGAAGACTATGGGGTTCAGGGTCACAGACTTAGCAGGGCAGGTAACGTTAAAAGTCTTCTATAAACACTTGCTCGATGGGCTGACATGGGGAAAGCCCCAAATCACCAGTGTTTGGCTCGTGTCTCTCACAGCAGGTTAAATAAACTAGCTGTTTCCACAGAGAAGAGGCAGCTAAAGGCCTGAGTTGTTATTTCCAAGGAAACCATCAGGGTCTGATCATGAACTTAGCTCCTAACTCCGTCTGGGAGGAGGGAAGGCAAGTTTTTAGCCCCTCTGAAAAGCAGGCCCTACAACTGGGCCTCATCCAAACTCAAAAGCGGTACAGATACGTTCTGTGCTGAGTTTCCTGGTGAGTCTCTGGACTTTCCACTCTTCATCATCGCCTCTATCCAGGGGATGAAGGCAGCCACTCTTGTGTACACAGTGGGGTTGGCCTCATTTCTGGATCTGAAAGAGACGATGCCCTCGGCTGTTTCCCCACACACCAGGGGTCCCCCGTCAAAGTCACACTAAACAAAACAAGCCAGAGATGGAGAACAGTGAGTCATATCCTACTGACACTCAGCTCTGTGACACCCTCTGAAGCAGCAGGGCTCAGCATCCCCTCCCTCCCATGGTGCATCTAGTCTACATGCCTCTGCCGACAGAGGCATGTAAACTAGGCTACCTGACATAGTCAATGAAGTTGGGATTTAAATATCCCTGGCTTCATTAACATAAAATTGGCCACCGCGCTGTGCCAGATCAGCTGATCACTGGCACAACGTGCGAGTCAAGACACGGCTCGGTCGACAGGGGAAGTCTTTGTCAACTGCTCCTGTAAATCTCGTTCCACGAGGCATAAGGGAGTGGTCGGCAGAGGATTCCCCTGTTGACCGATCCGCGTCTTGTTTGCCACGTTGTGCCAACAATCAGCTGAGCCGGCACAGAGCGGTGGCCATTTTAATGTTAATGAAGCCAGGGATATTTAAATCTCCGCCTCACTGACTATGTTGGGTAGCCTATTTTACGTGCCTCTGCCGATGGAGGCATGTAGTCCAGACACACCCCCAGTGTCCATCCGACTTGGCCCTACTCAGTCCACTCCCCCTTCCAGCTGCATTTTGCCTCTCCCTGAGACCAGACTAGACAATTTTCCATAGGCTTGTACAGCACCTAGCGCCGTACGGCATGATCCAATCCCCATGCACTGGCCCCACTGCAGCACCGACAGCCTCAATCATACCAATGGTTTATCAAAGCAGTTTGAAGCTAAGAGCAGATTTACCGGTACAGGGTCTTGGCCTGTCTCTGGATCCCCCGCACACAGCATGGTGGAGGGGTCATAGTGACAATATGGCCAATCAGGATTGCTCCGACATGTCTTATCCTCCAGCACCTTCACATCAACCTCCTTCAGTCTGTTTGTAAATTCTCTCTTTCTCCTGCCCCAGCCAGTGACGCTGCACACAGTCCCTGGCTTGACTCTTTCATCTGGGCGGGGCAGGGTGATGGGACGCACCCAGCTGTTTTGCTTCGCTCCTTTTGACAGCTGAGAGACAAGAGTGATGAAGATCAGTATTAGCATCATAGACCCATAAATCCTAGGGCTGGAAGAGACCTCATGGAACCAGCAAGACAAACCCCTTGCTTAAAGCAGGATCACTCCACCTATATCCCTACTATACAACTTACTATCCAGCCTAGACCTCCTGCAACTTGAGCCCATTGCTTCTCATTCTGCATCTGCCTCCACTGAGAACAGCCTCTCTCCATCCTCTTGGGAACCCCCCTGCAGGGAGGTGCAGGCTGCTCTCAAATCCCCCCTCACTCTGCTCTTCTGCAGACTGAACAAACCCAAATCCCTCAGCCTCTCCTCGTACATGTGCACCAGCCCCCTAAACTTTTTCCTTATTCTCTTCTGCAGTCTTTCCAATTTGTCCACATCCTTTCTGCAGTGGGAAAGGGGAGAGGAAGGGGGAGAAATTGTACATTGATGTGACCTCACCAGTTCTGAATTGAGTGGAGTAACCAAACTCAATAACACAGAGGAACACCCCTGTTCCCAGCTAAAACTCAAGACCCTGCAGTCTTTGAGGACAGCGTGATGGGATGGGGGTGGTACCTGGAGCAGTGAGAGGTCACTGGGGGTGGGGGATGGGATGGGGTGTGTGAAAGCAGGCTCTTTGCTGGCCAGGCCCCGCGTGTGTATTGCCACCAAGCAAAAGGTCAACTTCCCCTTGATGAAAAACCTTTACATTATGTAACTTAAAGATCAGTGAAGAACAGTAACAAAAACCAGATCTGAAAAGTTCATGTAAAGTTTGTGCTGGTTGTGCCATGCCCGATAAGGCAGAAAAGGAAAAACAGGAAACCATCTCACCCCCTTACTCCTGTCACTTAACAGACAGGGTCTGCTAGCCTATCACAAAAAGCGTGCAAAAGCTTTCTCTGTAAAACAGCTTCCCCTCCTGTATCAAACTGAGGAATCTGGAATAAACATTGGAAGGCAGAATACGAGCCAGGTCTGAGGACTGATCACCTGAGGGCCACCTCCCGCTCGCCGAACCAAACGAGTTCCTGTAGAGCGTAACGTATCCCAAACATAACGAATACCAAATATGTTGTTGTTATTGTTGTAGTTTGTGTGTCTGTTAAATGTAAGTATTGTTATCTGAAATTGTTTAGAGGTATTGTTAAGTAGTAGTGTTAAGAGTTTTAGATAAATGATTAGTCTTATAAGCAAGATTGATGTAAATGTAACTGTTAATAATCCCTGGTCCCTTGTTAACAACTATTGGGATTTAGAAAAACCTCAGGGAATTTTCTTTACTGTATTGCATTTTGCTTATTAGTCATTCTAATAATTATTTAGTACCTACATATGTAAGAAATTGATAAAATAATAATTTATACGTAGAAGTCCTTTAATAAAAGTTTAAAGGATATTTAGTAATAGTTTGCCTCTTTCTGCGCCTCTCTGGGACTATCCACATTCCCAAACCTTTTACTTTATTCCACAGGGTGCATCAGTGTGATGTCACTGGGGACAGAGGGCGGGGATGGGGATGTTACCTCCAGTAGCATGATGTCATTTTTACGAGTTTTCTTGTCAAATTCCGGGTGTGGGATCTTGCGGCATACACGGATTTTTTGTCGGCTCCATCTCCATTTACTGATGTCATGCGCTCCCAGGGTGACTGTGATTTCCCTACAGTAACAGAGAGGTAGCCATGTTAGTCTGATCTTGGTAAAACAAAAAAGCAATCATGTAGCACTTTAGGGTATGTTTAGACTACATGGCTCTGTTGACAGAACCATGTAAAGTAGTTTACTTGGCATAGTCAAAGGTCTCCCTCTGTCTTCTGGTGTTAAAGTCTCTGTTGTAAGACCCAGGTCTACACTACCTCATTCCACAAGGAGTAACAGTTAATTTGAACTAAAGAGTTAGTTCAAATTAACGTTTAACTGCCGCGCGTAGCCGTGGGCAGTTAGTTCAGACTAAGGGGGATTTAAAAATGGCGGCGTCCGGGAACATGCGAATGAAGCCCGGGGCATTTAAATCCAGGGCTTCATTTGCAACTCCGGTTGCCCTCATTTGCCTACCTAGCTCGAACTAATGAGCTAGTGTAGACATACCCTTAGGGAATGTCCAGTCTGACTGAAACGTCGGCTGACAGGTTTGTGTGCGTGGAGATGTCTGATTTGTGAGCATTGATTCTCTGGCAAAGTGACTGACCAGTTGGTCCAATATACAATACAGAGGAGCATTGCTGGCACATGATGGCATATATCACATTGCTGGACATACAGGAATATGAGCCCTTGATCATGTAACTGACATGGTTAGATCCAGTGATGGTGTCACCAGAGTAAATATGTGGACAAAATTGGCACCAGGGTTTGTTGCAAAGGAAAGTTCCAAGGTTGGTATTAGTGTGGTATGTCCTGTGGTTGTTGGTACGAATCTTTCGGAGATTAGGTGGTTGTGTATAGGAGAGAATGGGTCTGTCCCTGCTTTTTGCTGACTTGGCACTTTGTCAGCAAAATGTGGCCATCTAGAGGGGGATCCAGGCAGGGGTCCATGACCAGCCCAGCCCCCAGCTCAGTGCCCTTGGGCTATGACCCCTCCCTGCCCTGCACTGGGCAAGGGCCCAGACCCCATCTGGGCTCACTGACCAGAGCCACATTGATTTACCCAGCGCTGGGGCTGGGCGGTGGTTTGCAGAGGCCCCTAGAGACTCGCCGATGCCTCCAGAGCAGATCAGGTCCCTGGGCTCTGCTCCCCCAGCCTGGCCACCCCCTTCCCCTTCCCTGCCCCCCACACCAGCACCAGAGCTCCTGATTCCCTCTCCCCTGCTGACCCCATTCACCCCCACGTCCCAGCCCAGAGGCACTTACCCTGCCTTGCAGTGAGCGGCCGTCAGCACAAAGTTCTCCGCCACCAGGAACCCGTCACAGTTAGAAGTCTTTTTTCCATGTTTTATTTCCAGATAGGCCATATAGGGCCTGGAGTGGGGCTCGGCTTCCCCTGGAGTAGTGGAGACCAGGTTCATACAAAGAGCCCCATCATCTCCCTGGGATGGGACCCTGCTCCCCATCCCGAAGGCAGCTCCCCACAGCCTCACCCCATGTGAATAATGTGGGGTGAGTGTAATGTGGATTCCAAGGTGTAAAGTAATGCACATTGGAAAAAATAACCCCAGCTATACATACCATATGATGGGGGCTAAATCAAACACACACACCCCAGCTGCTGTGGGGCATAGGCAACCAGTGTAATAGTGCTGCGTAGGGCTCCATACATCCTAAGCATGGTCCCGGACAGGTGAGTAGGTGGCAAACTAGCGAAGTTGAAGGCAGAAAGACTGAATCCAGACAAACCAGGACGGAGAGACGCAGGGGGAAACAAGAAGGTCTCTACTATCAGGGAGGCGTAGGATTTAGGAATCCCCACACCGCTCAGTTTGCTTTAACCTTGGGAATCCTCCATCTCGTTCTGTGGGGTTCATTGGAAGTACAGATGTGGATTAAATAGTTGAAGCTAGAGGAGGTGAGGAGGTAAGCGGGGGTCCCTCCTTCGCCTCTCCCCTCGCTCCCTCCCCCCCCCCCGCTGCTGCCCCCACTCACACTCCACCATTGTCTGGGCAAAATATGGTCCATGGGAGCCTCAGATGGCTCCCTGCCAGCCCCGCCCCCACTCACTGCTTGGAAAAGCCGGCTATGGGGCTCGGAAAAGCCGGCTATGGGGCTCTGAAAAGCCGGCTATGGGGCTCTGAAAAGCCGGCTATGGGGCTCCAGGGAAGCCAACAGGAGCTGCCTTTTGCAGGACAGGCAGCATGTGAAATACCCCTCCTCCTCATAAACAGGTGTGTTGTGATCAAGACACGAGAAGTCATTCTTCTGCTCTACTCTGCGCTGGTTAGGCCTCAGTTGGAGGATTGTGTCCAGTTCCGGGCACCGCATTTCAAGAAGATGTGGAGAAATTGGAGAGGGTCCAGAGAAGAGCAACGAGAATGATGAAAGGTCTAGAGAACATGAACTATTTGGAGGCTGAAGGAATTGGGTTTGTTTAGTTTAGAAAAGAGAAGATTGAGGGGGGACATGATAGCCGTTTTCAGGTATCTAAAAGGGTGTCATAAGGAGGAAGGAGAAAACTTGTTCATCTTGGCTTCTAGGGATAGAACAAGAAGCAATGGGCTTAAACTGCAGCAAGGGAGGTTTAGGTTGGACGTTAGGAAAAAGTTCCTAACTGTCAGGGTGGTTAAACACTGGAATAAATTGCCCAGGGAGGTTGTGGAATCCCCATCTCTGGAGATATTTCAGAGTAGGTTAGATAAATGTCTATCAGGGATGGTCTAGACAGTACTGGGTCCTGCCGTGAGGGCAGGGACCGGACTCGACGACCTCTCGAGGTCCCTTCCAATTCTAGTGTTCTACGATTCTATGATTCCCCGGGCTCACAGCGTTCAGTTCAGAGCAGCACACATGGTCCCTGCAGCTGCTCTGAGCATGTGCAGGAGTGGGATAGGCAGGGACCCTGGCTAAGGAACCTGTTAGGCTACTGGCTGGGAGGTTGGCTATAGCCTGCCTCTGGCACCCTGGACCCTCCCTCTCCCCCTGGAATCCTGTGCTCTCCCTTCTGCACCCCTACACCAAACCCTGTGCATCCTTGGTCCTGCACCCGTACTCTTCCCAGTTGCTGCACCTCCTCCTGCTCATGACCCCCTCCTAGACCTGGCACCCTCTCCTGCTTCTCAGGCTCCTTCCCCAGGTCACAACCTCTTCCTTCATCCAAACTCCCTCTCTGACCCCACTCCCCTCCTGCATCCCATTCCCTTCCTGCCAGCTCCCTTCTGCACCCAGACCCCACACCCCATCCGATAATGTCAGGGCACTGTATGGCGCTCAATCACTTCCCAAGTTGTTGGAGTGATCCCCCCATCAACATGAATTGCCTACCCCTGACCTAGAAGTTGGAGAACATGTACCCGACGAGCTGCGGGACCTGAAGACCATACCTCAGAGGGGGCATCACTCACCTGGCTTCCTCCTCAGGTACCAGACCAGGGCCCCGACTCCCAGGACAGCAAGAAGGCAGACAACTACGATCGCCATGGTAACAGCCCAGCCCATGGCTTGGGAATCTGGAAATGCCCCCAGAGAAACTGAGCTATAGGCTGCTGAAATGTTGTGCCCCTCCCCTGCCATGGGGACAGTCCCTCTCCCCACCAGCTCCCTGCCCAATTCCCTGGGCTAGCATGCCCCTCCCCCAGTTGGTCTGCTCCACCCGGTAACCCCATGAGGGTCTGCCCAGCTGTTAGACACCCCTTTTGTCTGAGAGCTCCCAACCGCCCCTCTCTGGCTCTTGTCTTATCAGCCCTCCAGTATATCCCTCAGCTTGCCCCTCAAGCACACAAACCCCTGCCCATCTCCTCCAACCCTTCTGCCTTTCTATTTCTGCCCATCTCCAGATGCCCCCCAATCTCACTCTCTGCATTTCCTGCTCCCTCACCCCACCTATCCCTTGCAGCATCTTTGCCATGCTCTTCCCATGAGTGGGTTCCCAGCCTCTATCCACTGCTCCCCCTGTCCTGCCCCAGTACTCACCCCAGGTCACCCTCAGGGGGGTGTTCCCCAGGCTGCTGTGCCTCACCACACACACGTGCTCGGTGGGGCTGCACCCCTCATGCCCCAACTTGATGGACACCTGGATCTGGAAAGTGGAGTCCGCGTTGGGCCGGATCCCACTGGTCTGCTGCTCCCCCAGGGCCACCTGCCCCCCCCGCTCCCAGGTCACCTCAATGTCACGGGGATAGAACCCCGTCACGTGGCAGACGAGGCGGCATGGCCGGACCTGGGTCCCTGGGACGAGGGCCA
Organism: Pelodiscus sinensis; assembly: GCF_052426305.1. Lineage (NCBI taxonomy): Eukaryota > Metazoa > Chordata > Testudines > Trionychidae > Pelodiscus > Pelodiscus sinensis. Next base: position 3,143,875 of record NC_143081.1, on the reverse strand, counting down.
CACGGACGGTGGGCTGGGCTGTGGGGAGGGAGAGAGGGTTACTAGTCACAGGGCCTGAGAGAACAGGGGGCTGCAGGTTGGGGCTGAGGGGCACCGGCAGAGCGCTCACCTGTCTGCTGAGCGGTGAAGGGTGCGGTGAGCCCAATGAAGGTGAGGTATTGCCACCGTGTGTGGATGTTCATCACATCAAAACTCGCCCCTTTCTCGTTCCAGCGCTCTGCTACTGGTTGGGCTGCTGGGTGCACTGCGAACCAGCGGTTCTGGTCCGACTGGTACCGCAGCACATCCTCCCCATTGAGGGCATATCTGGCGATGACTCGGACAGCACCGGTGGCATCGTGCATATCACACGTCTGCAGGACCTGCATGTAGTAGGGCTCTACGAGGGAAGGGAAAGAGGGTGAAAACAACCTCGTCAATAAGCCCTGAGATAAGCCAGGAAGCAGAGAGGGAGCAATGGGAACCAGGAGTCCTCCTTCCTAGCCTCCAGCTAGCACAAGCCTTCAGACCCTGCACCTCCCCCAGAGCGGAGGAGTTCTGCCTCCCAGCCTACCTGCTCTAACTGTTAGGCACCACTTCCCTCCCAGCCAACCTCCCCTTCTCCATCGTCCCTTCCCTGTGATGTCCACAGTCCCAGCTTCCTCCTGCCTCCTTGGAGCCACCTGACCACCCCCTTCCTGAGCCACAGTGAGCACAAGGGACCCAGGACTCACCAGCCTGTGGAGCGCTGGAGTTTATCTCCCGCACCAGGACCTGGTACTCGGTCTCCACCCAGGAGTCCCAGTCCTCATACCAAGTTGTGATCTCGCTCCAGAACTCCTGGTCTCCTGGGCTGTACCCGTTGCGGGGAGCCAGCCTGCCGGTGTCACTGTCATAAGCTGCAAGCACCAGGTTATTCACTCTCAGCACACTCAGCCGCTTGGGTAGCCCAGGGGATGCCTTGGGAGAAATGAGCTGGAAAGAGGAGAGACGGTGCAGCCCTGAAGGAGAGAGAGAGAGCAATGAGGAAGGGGAGTCAGACATCCAGGGCTGCAGCAACCCAAGGGGGCCCCACAACACCCAGCCCTGAAGGTGAGAGACTGGGGTGGGGAAGGGGACCCAGGTGTTCAGCACAACAGGGGGCACTTACCTGCAGAAGCAACAGAGCAGAGATACAGGAGCCAGAGAGACACCAATGCAGGGTTGGCCCAAGGACCCATCACTTTGGAGGGAATAGAACGGCAGTTCTATGGGGTGGGCTCTGGGGCCAGGCCCCAGAAAGCTGCAGAGAACATGGCCGCCCCTCCCTGCACCAGCTCTCTGGGGCTCCGACAGGCACCTGGGAAGGAAACCAGCGTCACAAGCTGAGCAAAGTTCAGTTCAGGCAAATCCACTTTCCTTCCCCGCCCTGCTTTGGGGGGGGGGCAGGATCAGACCAATAAAGATTCAACAAACTCCTGCTCCTTGTTCCCAGCTGTCTCTCTTGCAATGTGTGTTTATTTTAGGGGAGGGTTTCTGTGAACCCAGCAGAACAGCCCCAGCTGCTCAATCCACAGCAGTGATCTTTGATAGGAACTAGCTGGAGACACAGGACTTTGCACTGGGTGGGAACGGGAGACACAGATACAGGCAGAGGGCTCATGCCTGGCCATGGGGGTGCCTGGGGAGCTGGCATTGACAATGTTTATCCTCTGTAGTTTACTAACTGACAGGGGAAAGTTCTGTCTGGATCTCAAGGCATCACCTCATGTCATTTCAGGACATGCAACCTGGAGGTTGGGCATTAGCAGCCAGGTACCCTGCAAACTGGAGAAAAAACCTGTGAATTCCATTTGAAAGGGCTCTTGCAACCCCTGACTCCCTGTGGTTGTGTCTGACACCCTGTCGTTCTCTCTAGCGAAGGACTGGTCTGAAAGCGAGGATGATTTTTCACTGTGTTGCAAAGGGCTCATGAGAGCAGGACAGAGTTTTTGGCTCCTTTTTAAAGGTGGCCACACTCTCCTGTAAGAAAGCCACCAGGGCTCGAGTTTTGCTGCCAGTGAGCAAGCGGATCTATTTTTCTTGCTGTGTGTAAGGGCCCAGCCTTAGCTGTGTCAACAGTAAAAGATGGGCGACTTTTTATTCTAACTTTCTCCTTTCTGGGCACAGAGCCAAGGCAGAGATAAGAGCTGGCTTCTCCTTCCTGGTTCATCACACAGACTGGGACTTTCAGTTTCGTTCAGCTGCAGAGAAAGGTTGCAGGGAGCCTGCTAGGTTTGATCACGTCCAAACGGCTCTGCTGTTGTTTCCTGTCACGTTCGACCGAGGGAAGAGGCACAGGCCCTGGGCTGCAATTCCGGGCCCGAGGGCTGGACAATCAATGGGGCCCTAGAAGGATGGGGTGGAATCCCCAACAGCTGGGCCCAGGGGAAACTGTTTCTTCCCAGTGTCCCGCGGTCTGGATTTCCATGGGACACTTTCTCTCGCAAACTTTTACCAGACACAGAGATTGTAACTTTTTGCCCTGCCCCCTGGCTTCAACCCAGCTGCTTTTCCCACCCTCCTTCCCAGGGCAAGCTTCAGAATTTGTTTCCCAGACCCCACACAGCTCCTCACCCACACTCCAGGAGTTTCTCCCCTTTGGGCTTTCGGAGGGTGGGGCAGAATAAACAACAGATTCTGTAGCTGGATCCGGACCCTGCCGGGCAATGTCAGCATTGAAGAAGTTCCTCTCCCCCCGCCAGGGGTAACCAGGTGCCCTAGGAACCAGCCGGGATCTGCTGAATATTTCTTTTAAAAAGGCATTTCCAGGCAACTGGACAGGAAACTAGGACTGGACCCAGAGGTCCGTGAGCCTGCAAAGTCTGTAACTCAGGTCCCAGTGGGCAGAGCTGCCAACAAGCAGGTGAAACTAGAACCTGCTCCGTTGATTCCCATCTCTCCCCAAGTCCACCATGTCCTGTGTACGAAGCTGTTCCCAGAAGGGTGCAGAACCCGGGACAATTCTCCTCCGCCCCATGTCCAGCCCCTGCTCCAAGCCCCTTTCTCCCAGTCAGTGCTGGAGGCGTGGAATGGACAGGGGCCAATAAGTGTGGGTCCAAGTCCAAAATCTACAGCCACAAGGTTTGCTCTGCGCTCCTGGGTGTCACAAGAGGGCGCTGTGACCCAGTTAATCAAGCCGTAGCACAATACCCATTCAGTTCAGTATTCACAGAACAAAAGAGACTTCCACAGTATCTTAAACATTCCTCTCATAAGTTTTATTGCATGCAATTCAGGAGCGGTTTTAAAAGCACTATATATATATATATATATACACATAGAGAGAGAGAGAGAGAACTAAGCAATTAAAATGGCATTACAAACATTAAAAGGCATTAAAAGCAATATTTAAACGGAATAATTAACAATCTAAATTTAACCCTTAACCCAATTTAGAAGCCTAATTCTTCATTCAATGTAACACACACAGACTCATACACACATCCCATTCACCCTCTGGGACTGGCCAGGACCCAGGTAATGCTGGTTAATTTGGTGGAGGCAGAAGTCCAACATGCACGTCACCCCAATATGCTGAATCGATGGACTCCAACTCATGGGGCAAATTGGTGTGGTATATAACCCCTCAGGGGAGGGGAAATCAGTCTATTGGTTACACACAGTCCAGGTCCAGGTGGGGTGATGTCCATAGGCTGCATCCCCCCTCCTTCTGCGGGTGTTCTCACAACCGATCTTGGAGCATCCTGCTTACATCAGCCAATGTTGCTTGCCTCACCACGAGAGATAAACAATAGAATGTCCTTGACTAGGCCTCTCCCTTGTTACTCCTTCCTATCTGGGAACATTGCCTCCTTCTGTACTGTTTTGTCTCCTCAGCACACAGACCCAGTTTTTTATTTCACACAGTCCTTTCTATTAAAGTTGTAAACAAGTCCATAGTCCTTTGGGGCTCTGGCTCAAACCTTAGTACGGCCTCTCTTCAGCTCACTTACTGTTCATTCACTCATGCCAACCAGTCACACTACCCATGATTCATGACACGGGGACACCCAAAGCACCGGCCTTAGGGTGGGTGCCCCAAACCGTTCAGTGGATGGGTCGGCTCTGCCCATACACAAGGAGACAGGCAATGCTACAGAACACATCTGTACTTTTGAGGGGGGTGCAACTCATGAGATTCCTGAGGACATGAAATTCGGTATCTTGGTCATGGAGGGAACTTATAACCGCTCAATCTACTCAATGATACACCAATTCAGGGGGCTCTCCATGGTTCTCCATCCAAAGACATAGTTTGGAAGCAATTTCAGATGACCCCTTGTGATGGAAGGTTGGCCAACACTTGGGGTGTGTCTAGACTACAGAGTTTTGTCAACAAAAGTGGACTTTTGTCAACAAAACTATACCTACGTCTACACTACCGCTGAGTTCTGTTGACATAATGTCGACAGAACTCAGCAGTTTTGTCGACACTGGTAAACCTCATTTTACGAGGCATAACACCTTCTGTCGACAGAGGTTCTGTCGACAGAAGGTGTTATTGCATGTAAACTGTCCTTGCGTCTACACTGCCATGTCGACAAAGCAGCTTGCTTTGTCGACAGAACTGAATGTAGTGTAGACGCTCTTTGTTGACAGAAGCTTTGTCGACAGTATCTGTCGACAAAACTTCTGTCGACAAAAGCCTGTAGTCTAGACGTACCCTTGGTGATGAAAGGGTTAAACTTAGGTAGGTAGGGGGGTGTTGGCAGGGAGCCAGGATAGCCAATACCAGGAAGTGTTGAAATTTAAATTGGAAGATACCTCTGCTCTTTTCTTTGTGTGAGTTTTAAGCCAGGATCTGAGAGAACAAGATGAATTGAACCAGACAGGACTACCAGGCCTACAAGGAACGCTGGGCATGGAAATGGAGTAGACCTTGAAGCACAGAGCTGTGAGTAGCTAGGGATTGCCTAGTTAGACGTGATCCAGATATTTTCTTTGTCTTGTTGTTTGGATAAACTTCTCAGTGTGAAATCCATGTGCTTCCTCCAAACTCCCATTCACTGTATCTAACCTGCACTTCTGTACTTTAATCTGTTCTTTCTTAGTTGCTCTGCAACATGCAGCAACCAGATATGCTTTACCAAGCACATCTTTTTGTTTTGTTCATAATATCACCCTTTTAAAGGCCATGACTGGGTGCTTCTGTCCTAGCGGGTCCCAGGAGGTCTGTGTGAGCCTGCCCAAGGCAGAGAGGTCAGCTAACAGGGTTTGCCATTTGTTTTCTCTTTGTATTCCCAGTTCTCTTGTGGAAAAAGAGAATGACGTACCCCTCTTCCAGGTACTCTCCTCTGTGGTTCAGGAAGAAAAGGTGGGGTTTTTTTACTTGCTGGTAGCAGCTACCTCCCAAGGCCAGGGGATTTGTGACCCTGGGGAGTTTTTAAGCAGAAGCCTACAGAGGCAAGGGACTTGTAAAGTCTCTTGGAAGACTCCACCTTCTGCACTCAGGGTGTGTATAGACTACAGGGTTCTGTCAACAAAACTAGACCTGCGTCTACTCTGCCATTCAGTTCTGTCAACATAACGTTGGTGGAACTCAGCAGATTTGTCAACAGCGGTAAACCTCATTCTATGAGGAATAACGCCTTTTGTCAACAGAGTTCTGTCAACAGAGGTCGTTATTGCATCTACACTGTCCTTTGCATCTACACACTCATGTCTACACAGCGACTTGCTTTGTCGACAGAACTGGCTGTCGTCTAGACGTTCTTTGTTGACAGAAGCTTTGTCGACAGTATCTGTCGACAAAACTGTTGATGAAAGCCTGTAGTCTAAACGTACCCTGAGAGTGTCAGAGTGAGGAACAGCCTTGACAAACCATGACCCCAGCCTTCCCCCATAGGGATGGAATCCCCACTTACCACCTGAGCTTGGGCAGGTGTAGCACCTAGTCTGGATTTTGTGGCTCGGGTTGATCACTCATTCACAAAGTCACTTCTTAACAACTTCATTTTTTATTCCAGGCTGCCTACAAAGCAGGGAGCAAAATGTACCCAACTGGGAAGGGCAGGGAAGGAGAGGGCGGAAGGAAGAGAAGAGTGAGGGGGGATTGGATAGGCACCTTTAAGTCCCTGCAGGGGGGTTCCCAAGAGGATGGAGAGAGGCTGGTCTCATTGGGGGCCGATGGCAGAACAAGGAGCAATGGTCTCATGTTGCAGTGGGAGAGGTCTAGGTTGGAGATTAGGAAAAACTATTTCCCTAAGAGGGCGGGGAAGCACTGGGCTGGGTTCCCTACAGAGAGGGTGGAATCTCCATCCCTAGAGGTTTTTAAGTCTTAGCTTGACAAAACCCTGGCTGGGATGATTGAGTTGGGATTGGTCCTGTCTTGGCCAGGGGGCTGGACTTGATGACCTCGTGAGGTCTCTTCCAGCTCTAGGATTCTATGACTCTATGAAGGATCAGCCCCAGGGATCGATCTGCAATCGCTCAGTGTGGCTGTCGTACAGGTACCTACCAGCTGGCCTGGCTGGCGCTGGACACAGGGGTGTGTGGATCGGGTGCTGCCCACCCACAAACTAACTGTGGGAACTGACCAGCGAGCACAGGACAGGAGGTGGGATGAAAGTGGCCCAGCAGGGCAGGAATGGTGAGGATCTGCCATAAACATCACTTAGTTGGCTGACATGGGAGACAGCCCCACACCACCGGGTCTGGTGGGCTCGTGTCCAGTACCCCTGGGGACATGATCCAGCAGTTTCCCTAGCAATGAGGCAGCCAAAGGATTGGAATTTGCCAACAGGAGCTGGGATTCAACCCAGCTCCTAACTCCCCTAGGCTCTCTGTCTAGACACTCCTGGGTCAGGGCAGGGGTGGGCAATCATTTTTGATTGGAAGCCATTTCAGAAATTTTTGAAGTGGCCCTGGGCTGCCCCAGAAGAGGTGGGGCCTCAGAGAGAAGGGCTGGAGCCAGGAGATGTCTGTGATTCCCTGCTACAGACCCTGATTGGTTTAGGGGTGGGAGAGTCTAAGCCCCCCACACTCCCCAGAGAGAACCACCAGCTGTTCTAGGTTCCCATGCATCTGGTGGTGGGAGGAAACTTTGTGTGCTCCCCCCCGCCTCCCTCAGGTCAATCCGGGCTTGGGAGGGGAGGCAGGGAGCTGGCAAGGTCTCCTCCCACCCTGCCCCCATCCTGCAGAGTGCACGCTGCACCCCTGGCAGAACTTGGTGCTCTCCCCCCATCCCCTAGCTCTAACTGGCCTGGAAGTGCGGGAAGCACAAAATCTTTTGCTCCCTGACCCCTGGCCTGCAATGCTTAGAGTCAATCATCTGACTGGCTTAGGAGTGGGGAGCAGCAGAGTCTCCGGGGGCCAGTTCCACCCACGGAGGCGCTTTTGCTCACCCCTGGGTTAGGGGCTGCTTGAGCAGAGTGATGCTTGAGGGGTGTCCGTCTGAGAGGCTGTGTCACCTCCCTGCAAAGCCGCCTCCACCCGGACCCCTCCACAAGAAGCGGCCTTGGCTGGGATTCACAGCCGGGATCTGGCCTGCAGGTTTCTCATCATCTCTTGTATCCAGGGGATGAAAATGGGGATCTTCGTGTAGACCCCAGGAGCTTTGCAAGGCCCCCAGGAAACGATGCCCTGGGCTGTCCCTCCGCACACCAGGGGGCCCCCAGAGTCGCCCTGCAAAATGGAACAAACCACAAATGGAAAATGTCTAATTTCCTGCTTTGTCTGGGGACAGTGACACACCAGACAACCCCCTTGGTCTCTGCTTGGGCCCTTCCATGCCTCAACAGAACTCAGGCTCCCTCCCAATGTCCTGTCCTGCTGGTTTATGCCTCCCCCCATTGATGTGTACAGTGCCTGGCGCAGCGGGGCCTGATGGCTACTGGCCACTCCTGATGGGAACTCTAACACATCAATGACAGCTGCTTATCCAGGAGGCCTGAAGCCAGGAGAGGAGATACCTTTCCAGGGTCGTAAAATTGGGCTGGGTCTCCCACACACATCATGGTGGCGGGGTCGTAGCCATGATACAGCCAGTCCGGGTTCCTCGGACACGCGGCATCTGGCATCACCACCACGTCCATTTCCCAGAGCGTGTCTGGTAACAGCACAGCATCTGGCCAAAGACTGCCCCAGCCGGCGACAGTGCAGAGGGACCCTGGCTTCACTTCCTCATTAGCACGGGGCAGGTTGATGATACCCACACAGCTGTTCAGCACCACATCCGCCTCCAGCTGAGAGACAGGAATGATGGAATTCAGTCTGAGGCCCACAGTTAGTACTGAAACTACAAAACCTCTAACCATGTGATCGGGGGGGTGGGGGATGGGATGGGGCGGTACCTGCAGCAGTGTGAGGTCACTGGGGGCGGGGGATGGGATGGGGGTGGTACCTGCAGCAGTGTGAGGTCACTGGGGGTGGGGGATGGGATGGGGGGGTACCTGCAGCAGTGTGAGGTCACTGGGGGCGGGGGATGGGATGGGGGTGGTACCTGCAGCAGTGTGAGGTCACTGGGGGTGGGGGATGGGATGGGGGGGTACCTGCAGCAGTGTGAGGTCCCTGGGGGCGGGGGATGGGATGGGGGTGGTACCTGCAGCAGTGTGAGGTCACTGGGGGCGGGGGATGGGATGGGGCGGTACCTGCAGCAGTGTGAGGTCACTGGGGGTGGGGGATGGGATGGGGGCGGTACCTGCAGCAGTGTGAGGTCACTGGGGGTGGGGGATGGGATGGGGGCGGTACCTGCAGCAGTGTGAGGTCACTGGGGGCGGGGGATGGGATGGGGGTGGTACCTGCAGCAGTGTGAGGTCACTGGGGTGGGGGATGGGATGGGGCGGTACCTGCAGCAGTGTGAGGTCACTGGGGGTGGGGGATGGGATGGGGCGGTACCTGCAGCAGTGTGAGGTCACTGGGGGTGGGGGATGGGATGGGGGCGGTACCTCCAGCAGTGTGAGGTCACTGGGGGGTGGGGGATGGGATGGGGGCGGTACCTGCAGCAGTGTGAGGTCACTGGGGGCGGGGGATGGGATGGGGGCGGTACCTGCAGCAGTGTGAGGTCACTGGGGGTGGGGGATGGGATGGGGGTGGTACCTGCAGCAGTGTGAGGTCCCTGGGGGCGGGGGATGGGATGGGGGTGGTACCTGCAGCAGTGTGAGGTCACTGGGGGTGGGGGATGGGATGGGGGCGGTACCTGCAGCAGTGTGAGGTCACTGGGGGTGGGGGATGGGATGGGGGTGGTACCTGCAGCAGTGTGAGGTCACTGGGGGTGGGGGATGGGATGGGGCGGTACCTGCAGCAGTGTGAGGTCACTGGGGGTGGGGGATGGGATGGGGGCGGTACCTGCAGCAGTGTGAGGTCACTGGGGGTGGGGGATGGGATGGGGGCGGTACCTGCAGTATCATGATGTCATTGTTTAAAGTCTTCCAGTCATACTGCGGGTGGGGGATCTGCCGTCTCACTTTAATCACTTGCTGGCTCGGTTCCCCATCTTTGATGTTCTGGGCTCCGAGGGTGACAGTGATGTTGCTGTAAAAGCCGAGAGCAGCATGTCAGGGAAGAGATGGACACGTGTTTGTCTGGTTCAGAAAATCCGGTCTTGAAGGGATGGGGTCTCGGGCCTTCCCTTTTGGGCTTGAGTGTCCACTGGGCAAGGAGCGAATTCGCAGCTGGGCTTACTGGCTGCAGCCCCATTGATTTGACCAGCGCTTGGGCTGGACCATGGGTTGCAGAGGCACCTGGAGACTCGCCAACGATCCCTGAGCAGATCAGACCCCTGAGCTCTGCTCCCCCAGCCTGGCCACACCCCGGCCTCTTCCCTGCCCCCAATGCCGACACCAGAGTTCCCGGCACCCCCTCCCCCACTACCTCACCCGCCCCCACGTCCCAGCTCAGAGGCACTTACTCCCCCTGGCAGTGAGCGGCCGTCAGCACAAAGTTCTCCGCCACCAGGAACCCGCCGCAGCGAAACGTCTTCTGTCCATGTTGTATATCCAGATAGGCCATGTAGGGCCTGGAGCTGCGCCGTGCTTCCCATCCCCCGATGATCTCACCTGGGGGGAGACTAGGGTCATGCAAAGAGCCCCTGTGATGCTCCCCTAGGGGATCTGTGGGCCTGGATCCCTACTCCCTGCTCTGCTCTGCCCCACACTGGTCCCTCTGTGGGGCTGGAGGGGAAATCTGCAGCTCTGACCTGGCTGGGGGCAGAACGGGTGCCAACCACCCCAAGAGTGGGGCTCTAATCCCCTTGCCTTGTGTTCACTGCTCTCTGGGTGAAGTTCACCCCAAGCTGGTCCAGCCCTCCACCAGCAGGGCACGGACGGGGCTTCTGTGGCTGCTGCTTCTCCACCCGCCCACGGGGACCAGGGTGGGCTGCTCCTCACGCGACTCAGTGAATGAATCCGACCCCAGGGAGCCCTTTCTGCCCCCAGCTTGGCTGATTTTTCTTGTGCAACCTGACTCTTTCCCTTCACTGCTGGGAGATGTCTAATGGACAATTTTCAGGCTTTGGTGGCTGAAATCCAGGTTATTTGGGGGGTTGTAAGTGCACAGTGAGAATGTATCTCGGGAAAACAACAAATCTTCTGGGATCTGCTTGGGAGAAGGCGCCGGGCGGGTTGGAAAATCTCCCCTTTAAGGAATCACAGCGATTGGCTTTATTGTGGGACCTAGGGAGATCTTACTGTGCTAGTCACTGTGCAAACCCCCCACCCCTTCCCTGAGCAGTGTCCAGTCCAAACACACACAGGCAGAATCATTTTTGTACTTAATAATGAGAGCGTGTTCCTACGGGATTTGGGTGCCTGGTTCCCGTCAGCACCCCATGGAAATAAGAGCCCCAGAGACAGGTTTAATTTCCCCCCAGAGATCCTGGGCTGAGCTGGAAAAGGATCCAATTTTTCTTAGCTCCGAGCCCTTCCCCTTAGTTCCCTGCTCTTGCTGCCCCTCTCCACCATCTGTTCCTTGAGTCTCCTCCGCTGCCCTGCCAGCTCCAAGTAGGACCCACAGCTTGGCAGTGGGGTTCCACAGAAGCCCGCTGGGGGCTGATCCCCCGACTCACATATGCTGAGAGCCCCACAGGTACTCAGGGGTCCCAATAATTCCTTGGCCCCAGGCGGGTCAAGGGAAGACCCTCACTCACCCCACAGCCCCCTACCCTGCATGAGCCCCTCTCTGCACCCCCAGCGCCCTTCCCCCACTCACCAGCCCAGACCCCAGGGGGCAGGAGGAAGGCCCAGGGGAGCAGCCCCACCACCAAGTGCTGCATCATCAGAGCCATCCCGGGCCAGGCACGGAGCCGCTCCCTCAGGCCTGAGTCTTATACGGACCAGGCAGGGCAGAGCGGGGGTAGGGCCGGCCAACTGCAGAGCTCCACGTACACTCCTACCCAGGAACACCCACTGGAGATGGGCCCCGGGCCAAGGTGCCCATTGGGCAATTCTCAGGTCACGGCCGGGCCCACCTAGCGGGAGGTTTCCTCTCTGCTCCGGTCCCTGGCCTGGCGCCATGGCCAACAGGGTCGCTGCCCGTCTGTCTGCCTGGGGCTGTGACTAACACGGCTGCTCATAGCCTGGCCCTGGCTGAGGATGTGGCTAACGCTGACCCTCCCCAACCACCGGTGTCAGAAACGCTGCAGGGCTGATCTGCAGCGAAACGGCCTGCGATTTCAGGGGGGCAGGAGGGACAATTCCTGCCCCTCCTTTCACTCCAGAGGCCAGACCCACTTGCTGGCAATAGGAGACCCGGGGCCTTTTCCCTCTAGGGCAGAGGGAGCAAAGTTCAGCCCACGGGCCGTATCGACCCTTCTGTACTGCCCCGACCTCCCACCTGGGGCTGGCCCCCAGCCCCTCCCCATCTGGCCCCTTCCCCCACAACTTCAGCTTCCCCAGAACCGGGGCAGCACGTTTCTCAGCCCCCCAGCCCTGATGCTCTGGGCGGTGCAGCGGCAGGTCCGGACAAGCAGTGTGGCCATAACACAGCCAGCCTGGGGCACCGGGTAGCACAGAGCAGGGAAGGCCAGAATCAAACCACCACACCCCATGAACCCTCCTACCCGCACCTAAGTAACCTCCCTCTTAGAGACCCTCCTCCAACTGCATCTCATAGACACCCACTCCCCTGCAGCAGTAACGTCCCCATTCGTGCTTCCATCCGGTGTCAGGTCCCAGATGCGACCCTCAGGCCAATGGATTTGCCCGTCCCTGCCCTAGGATGACTCTGAGCTGCTGTCCCTGCTCCACGGACTGATTTCTGCCCTTCCCCATCCTCTTTACAAGGGCTGTGCACAGCGCGGATCAGTATTGGGGCGGGGTGAGAAACCACACCCTGCCCCCTGAGTGTGAGACAGAGACGGGTGGCTCTGATTGCCCTGATACCAGCCTCCCGCTGCAGACCTTGTCTACGTCACACCCAAAACATCTCTGCCCCCCCCCCGCCCTGAGATGTCCAGTGACAGACTCTTCTGCTGCCCCATTCAGTTTGCCCACCCTCAGTGGGGCTCAGCCCCATCCCCTGTCAATTTGGTCTCTGGCCAGTGGCAGAGGTGTGTTACCCTGTGTAGAGGCAATCTGTATAATGGGTCTATAGGGTATACAAAATAGAGTCTGGGAGGCTTCCATTTTGAAGAAGGATGTTTTTCCCACAAGAGTAGCTTCCCGCCAAAACATCTGCATTGCACACGGCCCTCTGGCTGTGCACTCGTCCCCACCGTGCTGCACCCCTCACCAAAGCTGCACTCATCCCTCTAATTATCTGCACACGGCACTATGCATTGCACTCAGCACGCAATGGGCTGAGAAGCGTTCAGGTTCGTCTGGTTCTTGAGGCTCCTTAGGTCTCATACCCTTTGGCTATGTCTACACTGCGCATTGCTGCGCAATAAGATATGCAAATGAGGTGCAAGGATGAATATCGCCACGCCTTATTTGCATACCGAATGAGCCGCCATTTTTGCGGCACAGGCTTTTGCACAAGAAGGAGCTGTCTACGTTGCACTTTTGCAGCCAGAAGATCCTCGACCGGAAAAAAAAACCCCTCTTGCGCAGAACTGATCTGCTGCTTATTTTCAGGTAGAATGGCTCTGCATAAGAGGGTATTTTTTGCACAAGGAGCAGCGTGGACAGCTCCTTCTTGCGCAAAAGCCCGTGCCGTAAAAATGGCGGCTCATTCGGTATGCAAATGAGGTGCTGCGATATTCATCCCCGCACCTCCTTTGCATATCTTATTGTGCAACAATGCGCAGCATAGATGTAGCCTGAGTGTTCGTGTCTATCCACGTATTGATTAATGGTTTTGTGGTGAAGCCTTGTTTTGACTCAGGTGCCACCTACCTGTGGCTGGAGTTATTACAATTGGACTTGGACTTTATCGTCACTTCACGTTCCTTCTGGACCGGATGGTTTTGCTGAAGAGCTAATCATCACCACAGCCTGGGAGAGCCATTATCCATGCGGTCGAGGATCTTCTGGCAGCCTTACGCCCACAGACTGGAGTCACTGCACGGAGGGATCTCCTCGCTGGTCCTCCTTCAAGGCTTTAAATTAGCTTAGAAGTTGCAAGTCGCGAGCTCCAACCGTTTGACATTTTGTAAAGTATTACCTTTAGTGTATGGGTCTTTTCTATCTTCTTTATATCTAGGGATAGGGTGGGTTGTGTTCTTGTTCCTGTTTTTGCTGTTTAAATTTAATACTTGGTTTTGTCCTAAATCTTGTGTGAGCCTGATTATTGGGTCATTTAAGTGTCGGAGATAAGATATGGATTACCAGGTGTACCTCGCTTCTGGTTCAGGGATCATTACAGCGAAGCAGAGCGAGTCTAATTATCTTCTAAATTAGCTTTACTTGATTCGCTGGGTAAGAGGTGTCATCTCCCTATAGGGAATACATCACACAGAGCCAGAAGTCTCCCTGGTCCTGCCATGTCTGCATGGAAGGTCTCGACCAATCCCCCTGCTGCCTCCAGATCAGGTTAGTGACTCCTACTGGAGGTATCACCAACTCTTAGGTGGGCCCAGAACTGGCAAGGTGCGTTGACGCAAAGATCTGGGAGTAATTCTGGATAATTCTCTGAAAACACCCACTCCGTGTGCAGTGTCAGTCAAAACAGCGAACCGACTGGTAGGAATCATTGAAAAAGGGATGGAGAATAAGACAGAAAATCTGTTATTGCCTCTCTATAAAACCCTGGGGCACCCAATTCTTGAATCCTGTGTACAGATGTGGTCGCCTGATCTCCAAAAAGCTACCTTGGCACTGGAAAAAGTTCAGAAAACGGCAACAAAAATGATTCCGGGTTTGGAACTAGTGTCCTCTGAGTGAGATGTTTTCAGCTTAGAAGTCAAGGGGCCTGAAGGGGGCTAGGATCGAGGTCTATAAAATCATGATGAGCGTGGAGAATGTGAATGAGGCAACGTTATTTACTTCTTCTCCAAACTCAAGAGCGAGGGGTCCCCCAATGACAAGAATAGGCAGCAGGTTTAAAACCAACAAAGGGAACCAGAGGGGGAGCCGTGTTTATTTATAACGTTAAAAACAACAAGTGGCCGTGTGGCATCTAGGGGTACGTCTAGACTTTTTCGAAAGAGGCTTGCAGTCTGGACGTAGCCTTTCTGACATTCCTTTCCATTCAACAACACTGTGATCCTCAATTCACACTGAAGAACTGAAAATCACACAGAGACTTTGCAAAGATGGGTATGAACGAGAAGCCCATTAAAGAGCTGGCTTTTTAATCGATCGTTATTCCTGTTTTACGAACATTACAGCCCGGCAGTAGATTTGCTATGTTGTTCTAACAGGCTCTGAATCTAATGAATAAGAAACAGATACATCCCCAGGGAATTACTTGTGGGCTCTCGGTCTTCTGGCTCTCAATTACTTTGGCACCGATTTGTGAAGGTATTTAAGGATTGTTACGCTGCTGGGATCTTCTAATCCAGATGATTAAATCCTTAGCTTCCTTTACAAGCACTTAGCATTCAATGAGGAGAGGAGTTTATAGCACACTGAAGAACAGATATGTATGTAGCCTATCAACTTTTGGCATTTCACCAAAACAGTTCATAACCCATAGAAAGTACATCGCACATGCACAGCCGGTGTCACCCCTGTAGACCCCCCACCACACCCCATGGATCTTCCTCCCTCACTTAAGTCACCTCCCCCTTAGAGCCTCCTCCCAAACCATGCCCCATAGACAACCCCTCCTCCACCTTGGTAACATCTCCATTTGTGCCACCATACAGGGTCAGGTTCCAGGTGCGACTCTCGGGACAACATTTTTGCCCACTCCTACCTAAGGGCATCTCTGTGCTGCTGTCCCTGCCCCAGGCTTTGTTTCTGCCCTTCCCCATCCTGTTTACATGAGCTGTGCATTGATCAGTGTCGGCGCGGGGTGAGAAACCACGCCCTGTCCATTGTGTGAGATGGGTGGCTCTGATCTGCCTGATATCAGCCTCCCAACTCAGACCTTGTGTACGTGACACTCAAAGAATCTCTGCCCCCCTCCGCAGCTGTCCAGTGACAGACACTTCTGCTGCCCCATTCGGTGTATCAGCCTCAGTGGGGCTCAGCCCATCCCTTCTTCAGTTGGTTCCTGGCAAGTTCCTGGGGGAGGCGTCATCTCTACAGAGCCAGAAGCATCCATGGACCAGCCATGTCTGAGTGGAAGGTCCCAGCCGATCCCCCTGCTGCCTCTGGGTAAGTTCAGCGACCCCTACTGGAGCGACTAGCAGCATCCAAGTGGCAGGTGGTTCTAGGCCTGGGAGGGTGGGGAGATGGGTCTCGAATAGAAGTGAGGGGCTGTCACAGCTCACAGGTTGTGCCCACACTTGGCCCCTTGTCTCCTGGGCAGACCCCCACCCTCCAATGCAGCAGCCCTTTCTCAGGGAGTCCACTCCAGTGCGGTGACCCTCTCTTGGGGGCCCCATTCTCACCTGGGGGGTCCGCCCCCCGCCTCCAGGATGGTATCTCTCAGGGACTCCAGCCACCTGCCTCTGCCGTGAGCCCCTTCGGGGCGTCCACTCCCTCTGGACTCCCGGGGCCTCCCTTCCCAGAGGGAATAGCGCCCCCCTGTTCTCTAGACCAGAGCGACTCCCAGCCAGCACAAAACAGGAGAGTCTATTGAGCTTTGAACACAGCAAAGGATCCCTCAGACCTGTCGGCCTGGGCCCTCAGCCCCACGTCAGACTCCCCCTGCAGCAAGCTGAGCCCTGCCTGCTCTGCCGTCAGTCCCCCCAAAACAGCCCCCGTCTTCCAGCAGAGCCTCCAATATCCCCAGCAACAGCCCCTCCCCCGTCTGTTGTCATCTGGTCCCCATCGCCTGCTCACCTGCCGGTGTTTCTGGGCCGGGTGCTGCGGGGGAAGCGACTGATCGAGGTGGCAGGTGGGAATGGGAGCCTTTGATCTGTCTCAGGGTGGGGCCATATCTGAGCCGGCTGGGGCTGGGAAAAGCCGGCACCAGCCCCCATCCCAGTGACCGCAGGGGCAGAGTTTCAGAAAAGCCCCCCAGGGCGTCTGTGACCACGTGATGGGGATGTGGCCATTTCTGTGACACCCTCCACCTGGGAGCTGTGACAGTGCAGAGGGGAAATGACCCAGCAGAGAGACACGTAGCCCCTGGGAGACCCGGTTTGTAGCTCTCTCCAGTGTCACCATAGCCCCCACTCTAACCACTAGACCCCACTGTGCAGGGTCTCTCCACAAGTGGCCTGGGGAAATTCAGGCACCCCACCCCATCGGCTGGGACATTGGCCCTCCCCTTACCATGCACCCTCCATGGCATCGTCCTGCAGGAGCCGACTCCAACTCAGCAGTTTGGCCTTGGCCCCTTCATCTGGTGCAGCCCGTTACGGAAACGGGATGGTTGGTTTCCCTGTGAAATGCTGCCCAAAGAGATCTGGCTTCCTCCCACCGACATGGTGCCCCCCACTGGCCATGTGCATGGAAGGATGGAAGGATGCATGGACAGGTGGGTGGGTGGGATTTGGAAGTTTAGATCCGGTTGCAGCTAGAACTGCTTCAAACCCATCCTCAATTTTCCAGACGTAGCGGCCTCAGGAGTCAGGACAAGTAACAGCACAAGTTGCTTTTCTCCTCTGAGTGACCTTTGTGCCAGTCCCAGTCTGTGGGGACACTTCCCGCCTCCAGGGGTTTGGTTCCCAGCTGCACCCCCAGATCCTCACTGTGCATGACCTCACTGAACCTGGGTGTCTTAGCACCCACCCAAGAGCATGAACCACCAGCCCGGCCTCCCTGTAAGGTCCGTTCCTTCCTGGCCTGGGCAGGTCCAGCAGCTGCTCTGGATGGCAAAGCTCTGGGCTGATATGTCTTTTGCAACATGACTATTACAAGCTAACTGTGGAGCAGACAGCAGGACAGGGGAGCTGAATGAAATGCAGTGAGGCAGCGGAGCTGGGCAGGGGAGGATGAGGGAGAGCAGCAGATCAGCATAGACGTCCCGGAGTTCCCCTCCCGTCAGCCTCACTGCCTCCGGGACTAGGTGAGTTTGGAAGGGGTGGAGGATGCTCCAGGGGCCAGCACATGGGGAAGACACTGAGACGACAGGGCTGGGGGGTTCCAGCAGGAAAGTGCAGGTGGATGTTACGGGGACCAGCTCCCAGAAACCATCACTCGACTGGCTCACACTGGGAAGAACAACAACCCGCTGGGTCTGCCCCAGGGTTTGGCTCCTAATACACACGACCCAGCTGCTCTCTAGCCCAGGGGCAAAACCCAGCCCTGATCGTGGATCGTAAGTCTCCTGATGGGTTGGATGTGACCAGAGTAGAAGGGTGGCTGGGGAGGGGACTGCAGCTTGCAAGGGGGAGGAAACTCAGGTGGGGATGTGGGGCAGTCACCCCTCTGCCGAGCAGGCCTGACGTATGGGCCTCTGCAAGGCACAGGAGCGAGGCAGAGCCAGGCTGTGCAGGGACCCCTGGGGGGACTCAGGGCTGCGGCCGATGCATTTCATCCTGGATCCAGTCGATGAAAGCAGAGACTCTGGTGTACAAACGAGGGGGTATCCCATCCGTGAATGCCTGGGAGACGATGCCCTGGGCTTTTCCATCGCACACCAGGGGGCTTCCGGAGTCACCCTGCAGAACAAACCAGACCACAGATGAAAGACAGCTCAGTGAGTCATTTCCCCACTGCTGACTGGCTCAGTGACACCCCGAAGCCCCCCAGCCTCTCCTTGGCCCCTTTTCAAGCCCAGCCCTTTTGTCTCAGCCCCATCACTGACACCCTCCCTCGGAGCGGCGATGCACCAAGAGCTTCAAGCCAGGGGAAGATTTACCCCTGCAGAATTTCCGCCCTTCTGTGGTTGCCCCGCACACAGCATGGTCGCCCGGTCGTAGTTCAAATACTTGGAGCACTCCTCATCCTTCACAACCTCCACGTCCACCTCCCGCAGCACTTCGGCAGCAGATGAATTACGTTCTGCAATAGTTCGGCCCCAGCCAGCGACACTGCCCACCGTACCGGGCTCCAGCCATTCACCGATCCCAGGCAGGGGGATGGTTTTCACAAATCTATTCAGCTTCGCAGGCTTCTCCAGCTGTCACACAGGAAGGGTGAATATGAATATCAGAGTCACACTAAAGGGAAAAGGGATGAACATCACCCCCAGCAAAACCTCCCAAAGACATTTGCTTCTAGGCGAGGGTAGGGGATGGAATATAGGTTGTACCTGCAGCAGTGTGAGGTCACTGGAGGTGGGGGATGGGATGGGGTGGTACCTGCAGCAGTGTAAGGTCACTGGGGGTGGGGGATGGGATGGGGGCGGTACCTGCAGCAGTGTGAGGTCACTGGGGGCGGGGGATGGGATGGAGGCGGTACCTGCAGCAGTGTGAGGTCACTGGGGGTGGGGGATGGGATGGGGGTGGTACCTGCAGCAGTGTGAGGTCACTGGGGGTGGGGGATGGGATGGGGGTGGTACCTGCAGCAGTGTGAGGTCACTGGGGGTGGGGGATGGGATGGGGGTGGTACCTGCAGCAGTGTGAGGTCACTGGGGCTGGGGGATGGGATGGGGGTGGTACCTGCAGCAGTGTGAGGTCACTGGGGGTGGGGGATGGGATGGGGCAGTACCTGCAGCAGTGTGAGGTCACTGGGGGTGGGGGATGGGATGGGATGGGGTGGTACCTGCAGCAGTGTGAGGTCACTGGGGGCGGGGGATGGGATGGGGGCGGTACCTGCAGCAGTGTGAGGTCACTGGGGGTGGGGGATGGGATGGGGCGGTACCTGCAGCAGTGTGAGGTCACTGGGGGTGGGGGATGGGATGGGGGCGGTACCTGCAGCAGTGTGAGGTCACTGGGGGTGGGGGATGGGATGGGGGTGGTACCTGCAGCAGTGTGAGGTCACTGGGGGTGGGGGATGGGATGGGGCGGTACCTGCAGCAGTGTGAGGTCACTGGGGGTGGGGGATGGGATGGGGCGGTACCTGCAGCAGTGTGAGGTCACTGGGGGTGGGGGATGGGATGGGGGCGGTACCTGCAGCAGTGTGAGGTCACTGGCGGTGGGGGATGGGATGGGGTGGTACCTGCAGCAGTGTGAGGTCACTGGGGTGGGGGATGGGATGGGGGCGGTACCTGCAGCAGTGTGAGGTCACTGGGGGTGGGGGATGGGATGGGGGTGGTACCTGCAGCAGTGTGAGGTCACTGGGGTGGGGGATGGGATGGGGGTGGTACCTGCAGCAGTGTGAGGTCACTGGGGGTGGGGGATGGGATCAGGTGGTACCTGCAGCAGTGTGAGGTCACTGGGGGTGGGGGAAGGGATGGGGGCGGTACCTGCAGCAGTGTGAGGTCACTGGGGGTGGGGGAAGGGATGGGGGCGGTACCTGCAGCAGTGTGAGGTCACTGCGGGTGGGGGATGGGATGGGGTGGTACCTGCAGCAGTGTGAGGTCACTGGGGGTGGGGGATGGGATGGGGGCGGTACCTGCAGCAGTGTGAGGTCACTGGGGGTGGGGGAAGGGATGGGGGCGGTACCTGCAGCAGTGTGAGGTCACTGCGGGTGGGGGATGGGATGGGGTGGTACCTGCAGCAGTGTGAGGTCACTGGGGGTGGGGGATGGGATGGGGGCGGTACCTGCAGCAGTGTGAGGTCACTAGGGGTGGGGGATGGGATGGGGTGGTACCTGCAGCAGTGTGAGGTCACTGGGGGTGGGGGATGGGATGGGATGGGGTGGTACCTGCAGCAGTGTGAGGTCACTGGGAGTGGGGGATGAGATGGGGGTGGTACCTGCAGCAGTGTGAGGTCACTGGGGGTGGGGGATGGGATGGGGGCGGTACCTGCAGCAGTGTGAGGTCACTGGGGGTGGGGGATGGGATGGGGGCGGTACCTGCAGCAGTGTGAGGTCACTGGGGTGGGGGATGGGATGGGGGCGGTACCTGCAGCAGTGTGAGGTCACTGGGGGTGGGGGATGGGATGGGGCGGTACCTGCAGCAGTGTGAGGTCACTGGGGTGGGGGATGGGATGGGGGCGGTACCTGCAGCAGTGTGAGGTCACAGGCGGTGGGGGATGGGATGGGGTGGTACCTGCAGCAGTGTGAGGTCACTGGGGGTAGGGGATGGGATGGGGGCGGTACCTGCAGCAGTGTGAGGTCACTGGGGGTGGGGGATGGGATTTGGGTGGTACCTGCAGCAGTGTGAGGTCACTGGGGTGGGGGATGGGATGGGGGTGGTACCTGCAGCAGTGTGAGGTCACTGGGGGTGGGGGATGGGATCAGGTGGTACCTGCAGCAGTGTGAGGTCACTGGGGGTGGGGGATGGGATGGGGGTGGTACCTGCAGCAGTGCAAGGTCACTGGGGGTGGCGGATGGGATGGGGGCGGTACCTGCAGCAGTGTGAGGCCACTGGGGGTGGGGGAAGGGATGGGGGCGGTACCTGCAGCAGTGTGAGGTCACTGGGGGTGGGGGATGGGATGGGGGCGGTACCTGCAGCAGTGTGAGGTCACTGGCGGTGGGGGATGGGATGGGGTGGTACCTGCAGCAGTGTGAGGTCACTGGGGTGAGGGATGGGATGGGGGCGGTACCTGCAGCAGTGTGAGGTCACTGGGGGTAGGGGATGGGATGGGGGCGGTACCTGCAGCAGTGTGAGGTCACTGGGGGTGGGGGATGGGATGGGGGTGGTACCTGCAGCAGTGTGAGGTCACTGGGGTGGGGGATGGGATGGGGGTGGTACCTGCAGCAGTGTGAGGTCACTAGGGTGGGGGATGGGATGGGGTGGTACCTGCAGCAGTGTGAGGTCACTGGGGTGGGGGATGGGATGGGGGCGGTACCTGCAGCAGTGTGAGGTCACTGGGGGTGGGGGATGGGATGGGATGGTACCTGCAGCAGTGTGAGGTCACTGGGGGTGGGGGATGGGATGGGGGCGGTACCTGCAGCAGTGTGAGGTCACTGGGGGTGGGGGATGGGATGGGGGCGGTACCTGCAGCAGTGTGAGGTCACTGGGGGTGGGGGATGGGATGGGGCGGTACCTGCAGCAGTGTGAGGTCACTGGGGGTGGGGGATGGGATGGGGGCGGTACCTGCAGCAGTGTGAGGTCACTGGGGGTGGGGGATGGGATGCGGCGGTACCTGCAGCAGTGTGAGGTCACTGGGGGCGGGGGATGGGATGGGGGCGGTACCTGCAGCAGTGTGAGGTCACTGGGAGTGGGGGATGGGATGGGATGGGGTGGTACCTGCAGCAGTGTGAGGTCACTGGGGGTGGGGGATGGGATGGGATGGGGTGGCACCTGCAGCAGTGTGAGGTCACTGGGGGTGGGGGATGGGATGGGATGGTACCTGCTGCAGTGTGAGGTCACTGGGGGTGGGGGATGGGATGGGGGCGGTACCTGCAGCAGTGTGAGGTCACTGGGGGCGGGGGATGGGATGGAGGCGGTACCTGCAGCAGTGTGAGGTCACTGGGGGTGAGGGATGGGATGGGGGCGGTACCTGCAGCAGTGTGAGGTCACTGGGGTGGGGGATGGGATGGGGTGGTACCTGCAGCAGTGTGAGGTCACTGGG
Source organism: Pelodiscus sinensis (assembly GCF_052426305.1). NCBI lineage: Eukaryota > Metazoa > Chordata > Testudines > Trionychidae > Pelodiscus > Pelodiscus sinensis. The sequence goes on along the minus strand of NC_143081.1, from coordinate 3,121,938 downwards.
GGTGGGGGATGGGATGGGGGCGGTACCTGCAGCAGTGTGAGGTCACTGGGGGTGGGGGATGGGATGGGGCGGTACCTGCAGCAGTGTGAGGTCACTGGGGGTGGGGTATGGGATGGGGGCGGTACCTGCAGCAGTGTGAGGTCACTGGGGGTGGGGGATGGGATGGGGGCGGTACCTGCAGCAGTGTGAGGTCACTGGGGTGGGGGATGGGATGGGGGCGGTACCTGCAGCAGTGTGAGGTCACTGGCAGTGGGGGATGGGATGGGGTGGTACCTGCAGCAGTGTGAGGTCACTGGGGGTAGGGGATGGGATGGGGGCGGTACCTGCAGCAGTGTGAGGTCACTGGGGGTGGGGGATGGGATGGGGGTGGTACCTGCAGCAGTGTGAGGTCACTGGGGTGGGGGATGGGATGGGGGTGGTACCTGCAGCAGTGTGAGGTCACTGGGGGTGGGGGATGGGATGGGGGTGGTACCTGCAGCAGTGTGAGGTCACTGGGGGTGGGGGATGGGATCAGGTGGTACCTGCAGCAGTGTGAGGTCACTGGGGGTGGGGGATGGGATGGTGGTGGTACCTCCAGCAGTGTGAGGTCACTGGGGGTGGGGGATGGGATCAGGTGGTACCTGCAGCAGTGTGAGGTCACTGGGGGTGGGGGATGGGATGGGGGTGGTACCTGCAGCAGTGTGAGGTCACTAGGGTGGGGGATGGGATGGGGGTGGTACCTGCAGCAGTGTGATGTCACTGGGGGTGGGGGAAGGGATGGGAGCGGTACCTGCAGCAGTGTGAGGTCACTGGGGGTGGGGGATGGGATGGGGGCGGTACCTGCAGCAGTGTGAGGTCACTGGGGTGGGGGATGGGATGGGATGGGGTGGTACCTGCAGCAGTGTGAGGTCACTGGGGGTGGGGGATGGGATGGGATGGGGTGGTACCTGCAGCAGTGTGAGGTCACTGGGGGTGGGGGATGGGCTGGGGTGGTACCTGCAGCAGTGTGAGGTCACTGGGGGTGGGGGATGGGATGGGATGGTACCGGCAGCAGTGTGAGGTCACTGGGGGTGGGGGATGGGATGGGGCGGTACCTGCAGCAGTGTGAGGTCACTGGGGGTGGGGGATGGGATGGGGGCGGTACCTGCAGCAGTGTGAGGTCACTGGGGGTGGGGGATGGGATGGGGGCGGTACCTGCAGCAGTGTGAGGTCACTGGGGTGGGGGATGGGATGGGGGCGGTACCTGCAGCAGTGTGAGGTCACTGGGGGTGGGGGATGGGATGGGGTGGTACCTGCAGCAGTGTGAGGTCACTGGGGGTGGGGGATGGGATCAGGTGGTACCTGCAGCAGTGTGAGGTCACTGGGGGTGGGGGATGGGATGGGGGTGGTACCTGCAGCAGTGTGAGGTCACTGGGGTGGGGGATGGGATGGGGGTGGTACCTGCAGCAGTGTGAGGTCACTGGGGGTGGGGGATGGGATGGGGGTGGTACCTGCAGCAGTGTGAGGTCACTGGGGGTGGGGGATGGGATGGGGGCGGTACCTGCAGCAGTGTGAGGTCACTGGGGGTGGGCGATGGGATGGGGGTGGTACCTGCAGCAGTGTGAGGTCACTGGGGGTGGGGGATGGGATGGGGGCGGTACCTGCAGCAGTGTGAGGTCACTGGGGGTGGGGGATGGGATGGGGGCGGTACCTGCAGCAGTGTGAGGTCACTGGGGGTGGGGGATGGGATGGGGGCGGTACCTGCAGCAGTGTGAGGTCACTGGGGGTGGGGGATGGGATGGGGGCGGTACCTGCAGCAGTGTGAGGTCACTGGGGGTGGGGGATGGGATGGGGCGGTACCTGCAGCAGTGTGAGGTCACTGGGGGTGGGGGATGGGATGGGGTGGTACCTGCAGCAGTGTGAGGTCACTGGGGTGGGGGATGGGATGGGGGTGGTACCTGCAGCAGTGTGAGGTCACTGGGGGTGGGGGATGGGATCAGGTGGTACCTGCAGCAGTGTGAGGTCACTGGGGGTGGGGGATGGGATCAGGTGGTACCTGCAGCAGTGTGAGGTCACTGGGGGTGGGGGATGGGATGGTGGCGGTACCTGCAGCAGTGTGAGGTCACTGGGGGTGGGGGATGGGATCAGGTGGTACCTGCAGCAGTGTGAGGTCACTGGGGGTGGGGGATGGGATGGGGGTGGTACCTGCAGCAGTGTGAGGTCACTAGGGTGGGGGATGGGATGGGGGTGGTACCTGCAGCAGTGTGAGGTCACTGGGGGTGGGGGAAGGGATGGGGGCTGGTACCTGCAGCAGTGTGAGGTCACTGGGGGGTGGGGGATGGGATGGGGGCTGGTACCTGCAGCAGTGTGAGGTCACTGGGGGGTGGGGGATGGGATGGGGCGGTACCTGCAGCAGTGTGAGGTCACTGGGGGTGGGGGATGGGATGGGGGCGGTACCTGCAGCAGTGTGAGGTCACTAGGGTGGGGGATGGGATGGGGGCTGGTACCTGCAGCAGTGTGAGGTCACTGGGGGTGGGGGATGGGATGGGGGTGGTACCTGCAGCAGTGTGAGGTCACTGGGGGTGGGGGATGGGATGGGGGTGGTACCTGCAGCAGTGTGAGGTCACTGGGGGTGGGGGATGGGATGGGGGCGGTACCTGCAGCAGTGTGAGGTCACTGGGGTGGGGGATGGGATGGGGGTGGTACCTGCAGCAGTGTGAGGTCACTGGGGGTGGGGGATGGGATGGGGGTGGTACCTGCAGCAGTGTGAGGTCACTAGGGTGGGGGATGGGATGGGGGTGGTACCTGCAGCAGTGTGAGGTCACTGGGGGTGAGGGATGGGATGGGGTGGTACCTGCAGTAGTGTGAGGTCACTGGGGGTGGGGGATGGGATGGGGGCGGTACCTGCAGCAGTGTGAGGTCACTGGGGGTGGGGGATGGGATGGGGGCGGTACCTGCAGCAGTGTGAGGTCACTGGGGGTGGGGGATGGGATGGGGCGGTACCTGCAGCAGTGTGAGGTCACTGGGGGTGGGGGATGGGATGGGGGCGGTACCTGCAGCAGTGTGAGATCACTGGGGGTGGGGGATGGGATGGGGGTGGTACCTGCAGCAGTGTGAGGTCACTGGGGGTGGGGGATGGGATCAGGTGGTACCTGCAGCAGTGTGAGGTCACTGGGGGTGGGGGATGGGATGGGGTGGTACCTGCAGCAGTGTGAGGTCACTGGGGTGGGGGATGGGATGGGGGTGGTACCTGCAGCAGTGTGAGGTCACTGGGGGTGGGGGATGGGATGGGGAGGTACCTCCAGCAGCATGATGTCATTTTTTAAGGTCTTCCTGTCGTACTGCGGGTGGGGGATCTGCCGGCGCACGCGGATACGTTGTTGGCTCGATTCCTGTTTCCGGTTTGTGATGTTGTGGGCTCCAAGGATGACGGTGATCTCTCTGCAAAGGCCAAGAGCTACACATGGGCCATTGGGGGCAGGATGGGACGTGCGGTCGGGGATGAGCACACGAGGTTCCCACTCTTGCACAGCGACGTGGGGGGCACAGGGCAGCCTGGGGATCTCAGGCCAAGATCTCAGCCTCAGCCTCTGACATGGAGGAAGATCTGTGGCTCTTGGGGGCTCTGTGAGCTGTGGCCTGGGCAGGGCCTGGGTCTGGCTTGCTCAGGAGGGGGGAGGAGGCACCAGGAGTGTTTCTCTTCGGGGGGCAGCAGAAGCACAAAGCCCCTGCCCAGTGGGGTTGGGATCCCAACTTCTCTCAGCACCAGCCGCTTGTGCTGCTGCCCTGAGCTTCTCTCCCCATGGCCCCTGGGTCTGTCCCCCTGTGTCTCTGTCTTGCTCCCAGCTGGATCCACAAATGGGTCCATGCCCAGCCCCCCAGCCCACCACCCTGCAGAGCTGATCTGGGGGTGAGACTCCTCCCTGCCTCACACTGGGCAAGGGGCCAAACCCCACCTAGGCACCCTGGACACAGCCCCAATGATATACCCAGCGCTGGGGCTGGGCCGTGGCTTGCAGAGGCCCCTAGAGTTTTGCCGACACCCCCTGAGCAAATCCGACCTCTGGGCTCTGCTCCCCCAGCCTGATCCTTCCCTGCCCCCCATGCCGGCACCAGAGTTCCTGGCTATTCACTGCCCGCTTACCCCTCCACCCCCACATCCCAGCCCAGAGGCACTTACTCTCCCTGGCAGTGAGCGGCCGTCAGCACAAAGTTCTTCGACACCAGGAACCCGCCACAGTGAGTGTAACTGGCTCCACATTGTATTTCCAGACAGGCCATGTAGGGACGGGAGTGGGGCCGCGCTTCACACCTGCTATTGATCCCTGTTCAGGGGGAGACCAGGTTCATACAAAAGGCCCCATCCCTGCTGGATATTCACAGCCTCACCTCACTCCCCCCTCACCATGATGTTCTCCCTGGGGGATCCATGGGCCTGGATCTTGGCCCGTGCTCCTCTCTGCCCCACACCAGGCCCCCCATGGGGCTGAGGATTGAACCTACAGCTGTGATTATGCAGGGGGGGAAGTGATGTCAAAAGACCCTGGTGAGAGCTAAACATTGTCCTGAATTCGTGGCCTTGGGTGTCCGCCACCTGCCACATTGGGCCAGGGGGACTTTATCTCCCGCTCAGTGAGGGCTTCTCTGCCCCTCCCGTGACACTTGGTATCTGTGCACTTCCCCTTTCTCCCTGGTAGTCATGGGAACAGGAGTAGCAAGCTGTGTCCCCATGCACAAGGGGGATACCCACCCCCACTCTCCCGAAACGGGGACCCTCCATTGCACGTTCTCCCACCCCCACCTCCTGAGGGGTTGGGTGTGAGCAGAGCAGAAGAGAGGCTGGGGGAGGGGACTGCAGCTTGCAAGGGGGAGGAAACTGAGGCTGGGCTGTGGGGCATTCAGCCCCTCTGCCGAGCAGGCCTGACGTCTGGGCCTCTCCAAGGCACAGGAGCGACACAGAGCCGGGCTATGCAGTGACCCCTGGGGGGACTCAGGGCTGCAACCGACCCATTTCATCCTGGATCCAATCGATGAAAGCAGAGACTCTGGTGTACGTGACAGGGCCGATTCCATCCATTGATACCGTGGAGACGATGCCCTGGGCTTTTCCATCGCACACCAGGGGGCCGCCGGAGTCGCCCTGCAGAACAGAACAGGCCATGGATGGAAAATGGCTCAGGGAGTCGTTTCCCCAGTGCTGAGCAGATCAGTGACGCCGTGATGCACCCAGCCCCTCCTTGGCCCCTCATAAGCCCAGCCCGCTTGTCTCACCCCCATCACCCACACACTCCCTCGGAGCGGCCATTCAAGTGAGGGGCAGATTTACCTGTACAGTATCTCCGCACTTCTCTGGGTTCTCCGCTTCCAGCATTGTCGCTGGGTCGTACGTATAATTCTTCTCCTTTGAGAACTTCTTATCCTCCAGCACCTTCATCTTCACCTCTTGCAGCACCCCACTGACGGTGCCACCCCAGCCAGCGGCACTGCCCACCGTCCCGGGCTCCACCCTTTCACCGGTCTCAGGCAGGGGGATGGTTTTCACAAATCTATTCAGCTTCGCAGGCTTCTCCAGCTGTCGCACAGGAAGGGAGAACATGAATCTCAGGATTGCACTAAAGGGAAAAGGGATGAACATTAAAGGTTTAGAGAACATGACCTATGAAGCCAGGCTTCATGAACTGGGCTTGTTTAGTTTGGAAAAAAGAAGATGAAGGGGGGACATGAGAGCGGTTTTCAAATATCTAAAAGGGTGTCACAAGGAGGAAGGAGAAAATGTGTTCCTCTTGGTTTCTGAGGACAGGACAAGGAGTAATGGGCTTAAAGTGCAGCAGGGGAGGTTTAGATTGGACATTAGGAAAAAATTCCTGTCAGGGTGGTCAAATATTGGAATAAATTGCCAAGGGAGGTGGTGGAATCTCCCTCGCTGGAGATATTTAAGAACAGGTTAGATAGACATCTGTCAGGGATGGTGTAGACGGAGCTTGGTCCTGCCTTGAGGGCGGGGGGCTGGACTCGATGACCTCTCGAGGTCCCTTCCAGTCCTATGATTCTATGCAGCAGTGTGAGATCACTGGGGGTGGGGGATGGGATGGGGCGGTACCTGCAGCAGTGTGAGGTCACTGGGGGTGGGGGATGGGATGGGGGCGGTACCTGCAGCAGTGTGAGGTCACTGGGGGTGGGGGATGGGATGGGGTGGTACCTGCAGCAGTGTGAGGTCACTGGGGGCGGGGGATGGGATGGGGTGGTACCTGCAGCAGTGTGAGGTCACTGGGGGTGGGGGATGGGATGGGGCGGTACCTGCAGCAGTGTGAGGTCACTGGAGGTGGGGAGATGGGATGGGGTGGTACCTGCAGCAGTGTGAGGTCACTGGGGTGGGGGATGGGATGGGGATGGTACCTGCAGCAGTGTGAGGTCACGGGGGTGGGGGATGGGATGGGGTGGTACCTGCAGCAGTGTGAGGTCACTGGGGGTGGGGGATGGGAGGGGGGCGGTACCTGCAGCAGTGTGAGGTCACTGGGGGTGGGGGATGGGAAGGGGTGGTACCTGCAGCAGTGTGAGGTCACTGGGGGTGGGGGATGGGATGGGGGCGGTACCTGCAGCAGTGTGAGGTCACTGGAGTGGGGGATGGGATGGGGGTGGTACCTGCAGCAGTGTGAGGTCACTGGGGGTGTGGGATGGGATGGGGGCGGTACCTGCAGCAGTGTGAGGTCACTCGGGGTGGGGGATGGTATGGGGGCGGTGCCTGCAGCAGTGTGAGGTCACTGGGGGTGGGGGATGGGATGGGGGCGGTGCCTGCAGCAGTGTGAGGTCACTGGGGGTGGGGGATGGGATGGGGGCGGTACCTGTATCAGTGTGAGGTCACTGGGGGCGGGGGATGGGATGGGGGTGGTACCTGCAGCAGTGTGAGGTCACTGGGGGCGGGGGATGGGATGGGGGTGGTACCTGCAGCAGTGTGAGGTCACTGGGGGTGGGGGATGGGATGGGGGTGGTACCTGCAGCAGTGTGAGGTCACTGGGGGTGGGGGATGGGATGGGGGTGGTACCTGCAGCAGTGTGAGGTCACTGGAGGTGGGGGATGGGATGGGGGTGGTACCTGCAGCAGTGTGAGGTCACTGGGGGCGGGGGATGGGATGGGGGTGGTACCTGCAGCAGTGTGAGGTCACTGGGGGTGGGGGATGGGATGGGGGCGGTACCTGCAGCAGTGTGAGGTCACTGGGGGTGGGGGATGGGATGGGGGCGGTACCTGCAGCAGTGTGAGGTCACTGGGGTGGGGGATGGGATGGGGTGGTACCTGCAGCAGTGTGAGGTCACTGGGGGTGGGGGATGGGATGGGGGTGGTACCTGCAGCAGTGTGAGGTCACTGGGGGTGGGGGATGGGATGGGGCGGTACCTGCAGCAGTGTGAGGTCACTGGGGGTGGGGGATGGGATGGGGCGGTACCTGCAGCAGTGTGAGGTCACTGGGGTGGGGGATGGGATGGGGGTGGTACCTGCAGCAGTGTGAGATCACTGGGGGTGGGGGATGGGATGGGGTGGTACCTGCAGCAGTGTGAGATCACTGGGGGTGGGGGATGGGATGGGGGTGGTACCTGCAGCAGTGTGAGATCACTGGGGGTGGGGGATGGGATGGGGTGGTACCTGCAGCAGTGTGAGGTCACTGGGGGCGGGGGATGGGATGGGGATGGTACCTGCAGCAGTGTGAGGTCACTGGGGGTGGGGGATGGGATGGGGTGGTACCTGCAGCAGTGTGAGGTCACTGGAGTGGGGGATGGGATGGGGGTGGTACCTGCAGCAGTGTGAGGTCACTGGGGGTGTGGGATGGGATGGGGGCGGTACCTGCAGCAGTGTGAGGTCACTCGGGGTGGGGGATGGTATGGGGGCGGTGCCTGCAGCAGTGTGAGGTCACTGGGGGTGGGGGATGGGATGGGGGCGGTGCCTGCAGCAGTGTGAGGTCACTGGGGGTGGGGGATGGGATGGGGGCGGTACCTGCAGCAGTGTGAGGTCACTGGGGGCGGGGGATGGGATGGGGGTGGTACCTGCAGCAGTGTGAGGTCACTGGGGGCGGGGGATGGGATGGGGGTGGTACCTGCAGCAGTGTGAGGTCACTGGGGGTGGGGGATGGGATGGGGGTGGTACCTGCAGCAGTGTGAGGTCACTGTGGGTGGGGGATGGGATAGGGGTGGTACCTGCAGCAGTGTGAGGTCACTGGGGGTGGGGGATGGGATGGGGGCGGTACCTGCAGCAGTGTGAGGTCACTGGGGGTGGGGGATGGGATAGGGGTGGTACCTGCAGCAGTGTGAGGTCACTGGGGGTGGGGGATGGGATGGGGGTGGTACCTGCAGCAGTGTCAGGTCACTGGGGGTGGGGGATAGGATGGGGCGGTACCTGCAGCAGTGTGAGGTCACTGGGGGTGGGGGATGGGATGGGGTGGTACCTGCAGCAGTGTGAGGTCACTGGGGTGGGGGATAGGATGGGGCGGTACCTGCAGCAGTGTGAGGTCACTGGGGGTGGGGGATGGGATGGGGCGGTACCTGCAGCAGTGTGAGGTCACTGGGGGTGTGGGATGGGATGGGGGCGGTACCTGCAGCAGTGTGAGGTCACTGGGGGTGGGGGATGGGATGGGGGTGGTACCTGCAGCAGTGTGAGGTCACTGGGGGTGGGGGATGGGATGGGGGTGGTGCCTGCAGCAGTGTGAGGTCACTGGGGGTGGGGGATGGGATGGGGGCGGTACCTGTATCAGTGTGAGGTCACTGGGGGCGGGGGTGGGATGGGGGCGGTACCTGCAGCAGTGTGAGGTCACTGGGGGTGGGGGATGGGATGGGGTGGTACCTGCAGCAGTGTGAGGTCACTGGGGGCGGGGGATGGGATGGGGTGGTACCCGCAGCAGTGTGAGGTCACTGGGGGTGGGGGATGGGATGGGGCGGTACCTGCAGCAGTGTGAGGTCACTGGGGGCGGGGGATGGGATGGGGGTGGTACCTGCAGCAGTGTGAGGTCACTGGGGGTGGGGGATGGGATGGGGCGGTACCTGCAGCAGTGTGAGGTCACTGGGGGTGGGGGATGGGATGGGGGTGGTACCTGCAGCAGTGTGAGGTCACTGGGGGCGGGGGATGGGATGGGGGTGGTACCTGCAGCAGTGTGAGGTCACTGGGGGTGGGGGATGGGAGGGGGGCGGTACCTGCAGCAGTGTGAGGTCACTGGGGTGGGGGATGGGATGGGGGTGGTACCTGCAGCAGTGTGAGGTCACTGGGGGTGGGGGATGGGATGGGGCGGTACCTGCAGCAGTGTGAGGTCACTGGGGGTGGGGGATGGGATGGGGTGGTACCCGCAGCAGTGTGAGGTCACTGGGGGTGGGGGATGGGATGGGGTGGTACCCGCAGCAGTGTGAGGTCACTGGGGGCGGGGGATGGGATGGGGGTGGTACCTGCAGCAGTGTGAGGTCACTGGGGGTGGGGGATGGGATGGGGCGGTACCTGCAGCAGTGTGAGGTCACTGGGGGTGGGGGATGGGATGGGGGTGGTACCTGCAGCAGTGTGAGGTCACTGGGGGCGGGGGATGGGATGGGGGTGGTACCTGCAGCAGTGTGAGGTCACTGGGGGTGGGGGATGGGAGGGGGGCGGTACCTGCAGCAGTGTGAGGTCACTGGGGTGGGGGATGGGATGGGGGTGGTACCTGCAGCAGTGTGAGGTCACTGGGGGTGGGGGATGGGATGGGGCGGTACCTGCAGCAGTGTGAGGTCACTGGGGGTGGGGGATGGGATGGGGTGGTACCCGCAGCAGTGTGAGGTCACTGGGGTGGGGGATGGGATGGGGTGGTACCTGCAGCAGTGTGAGGTCACTGGGGGTGGGGGATGGGATGGGGTGGTACCTGCAGCAGCATGATGTCATTTTCTAGGGTATCCCTGTTGTACTGGGGGTGGGGGATCTGCCGGCGCACGCTGATCCATTGTTGACGGATGCGTTGTTGGCTCGGTTCCTGTTTCGTGATGTTGTGGGCTCCAAGGACGACCGTGATCTCTCTGTGAAGGCCAAGAGCTACACATGGGCCATTGGGGGCAGGATGGGACGTGCGGTCGGGGATGAGCACACGAGGTTCTCGCTCTTGCACAGCGACGTGGGGGGCACAGGGCAGCCTGGGGGTCTCAGGCCGAGATCTCAGACTCAGCCTCTGACATGGAGGAAGATTTATGCCTCTTGGGGGCTGTGTGATCTGTTGTCTGGGCAGGGCCTGGGTCTGGCTGGCTCAGGAGGGGGGAGGGGCACCAGGAGTGTTTCTCTTCGGGGGGCAGCAGATGCACAAAGCCCCTGCTCAGTGGGGTTGGGATCCCAACTTCTCTCAGCACCAGCCCCTTGTGCTGCTGCCCTGAGCTTCTCTCCCCGCTGCCCCCATGGCCCCTGGGTCTCAGTCCCCCTGCGTCTCTGTCTTGCTCCCAGCTGGATCCACAAACGGGTCCATGCCCAGCCCCTCAGCCCACCGCCCTGCAGAGCTGATCTGGGGGTGAGACTCCTCCCTGCCTCATACTGGGCAAGGGGCCAAACCCCACCTAGGCTCCCTGGACACAGCCCCATTGATTATCCCAGCTCTGGGGCTGGTTTGTGGGTTGCAGAGGCCCCTAGAGATTCGCCCATGTCCCCTGAGCAAATCAGACCCATATGCTCTGCTCCCCCAGCCTGACCCTTCCCTGCCCCCCATGCCGGCACCAGAGCTCCTGGCTGTTCACTGCCCGCTTACCCCTCCACTCCCACATCCCAGCCCAGAGGCACTTACTCTCCCTGGCAGTGAGCGGCCGTCAGCACAAAGTTCTCCGACACTAGGAACCCGCCGCAGTGAATGTAACTGGCTCCACATTGTATTTCCAGACAGGCCATGTAGGGTCGGGAGTGGGGCTGGGCTTCACACCTCCTAGTGACCCCATATTCAGAGGGAAAACAGGTTCATACACAAGGCCCCATCCCAGCCGCAGCTCCACTGCCTCTCTTCACTCCCCCCTCACCATGATGTTCTCCCTGGGGGTCCCTGGGCCTGGATCCTGGCCCCTGCTCGTCTCTGCCCCACACTGGGCTCCCCCACGGGGCTGAGGATTGAATCTACAGCTGTGATTATGCAGGGGGGGAAGTGATGTCAAAAGACCCGGGTGTGAGCTAAACATTGTCCTGAATTCGTGGCTTTGGGTGTCCCCCTCATGCCACATTGGGCCAGGGGGACTTTATCTCCCGCTCAGTGAGGGCTTCTGTGCCTCTCCCGTGACACTTGGTATCTGTGCACTTCCCCTTTCTCCCTGGTAGTCATGGGAACAGGAGAAGCAAGGTGTGTCCCCATGCACAAGGGGGCTGCCCACCCCCACTCTCCCGAAACGGGCTCCTCCATTGCACGTTCTCGCACCCCCCCCCCCCTCCACACCGTCCCCTAGCTGGGTCCCGGGAACCAGCCATTACTCCTGCAGAAGCCTCTGACTCTGGGGAGGAGCCGGGATTTGCAGCCAGCCCAGAGAGCACCTGGCTCTGTTCCCCATGGGATCCCGTCCCTGCGTGCTCACCCGCCCCGGTGGCTACCAGCAACAGGATCAGCTTCAGAAACTGCATCATAATCATCCACATCCGCATCAACATCAGTACCTAGGGAAATCAGCAGGCCTTGTGTCTGAGCCCTGGGGGGTTCATAGAGCCAGCAGCAAGCTCTCCAGTTGTGGGCCAATCAGACCCTGCAGGGATCCTCAGAAACCTCAGCATCAGGCTGCTGTCAGGTGGGGGCCGGGTTTAGACACAGGAGAGCCTGCGAAGGCAATGCACCCCCCCCCCCAGCACCCAACCTCACCCCAATGGGAGTAGAAGTAGCTTTTCTGAAGATCTTTGGTGCCACTGGGTCCTTCTGTGCTGGGCTCTGCTGTCCCTGCTGCCCGGATCTCCTCCACAGGGGGGGATGCGTCTCCATCGGGACGCTGACGCCTCCTCGCTGGGCATGTCCGGAGAGACAGGAGAACGGATCAGCAGCACGGCCGGGAAATGTTTCAAAAGGGCCTGGCTGAATCTCCCCCCAAAGCGCCCCTAAAACCACAACCCACCGAGGTGCCAGTAGGACAGAGAGGTGTGGTCGGCTGGGTCACTAACAGTCCATTGACCCAGGCCTGCCCAGTGTCAGGCAGGAGTTGAAGGCTCTGGCTGGGGGTGCAAACTGGGAAGGAGGAATTTGGGGTGTAGCAAGGTGCTCTGGGCTGGGATTGAGGGGTTCAGCGAGTAGGAAGAGAACTGGGGGATGGGGATGGGGGGGTGGGAGTTTCTGGGAGGGGGGGAGGCTCTGACTAGGGTCAGTTTGGGGATCAGGCGTTTGTAGTGTAGGTCAGGAGTCAGGACTGGGACCCAGGGGTTCGGAAGGCACAGGGCCGTCCTTAGGATGTATGGTGCCCTAGGCGGTATTATTTAACTGATGCCCCTATGGCTGTCTTGCTCTTCTACCTCCCCCCCCCCCCCGTTCCCAGAGACCCCGGCAGCCAATCTCCTCCGTCAGACTGTGCTTCAGGCAGCGCATTCAGCTTTCTCTAGGTCCCAGCCCTGCTTTTACATGCCATGCCCCACTGCCATGTTTCCCAATTGTATTAGGCCATGGAACCCTTTTCAGCTGTCCAGAAGTTCAAGGAACCCCTCGGTTTTTCAGGAGGAAAAAAGGAACCCACCAATACATTAACATCGCATTCGATCCCCAAGACCCCGTCCCTTTGAGGCCCCGTCCTGTCTTTTCCCTCCTCTCCATCACTGGCTATCCCTAGCCCTTGTACACTCTCCCTGGCTTGAGACAGGAGGTGCGGGCTCTGGGGTGGGAATGAGGGATTTGGGGGTAGGAAGGGGTGAGAAGTGCAAACTCTGGGAGGGAATCTGGATGTAGGAGAAGGGGATGTTGGCTCGGGGAGGGGGCTCCCGGCAGGGGAGTGTTGGGCTTAGGTGGAGGGTTGGGGTGCTGAGCAAGTCACAGGCTTGTGGCTGTGCGGGTGCAGGAGTTTGGGTTGGATATGTGTGGGGCTCAGGGCAGGGAGGCTGAGAGTATGATGGGCTCAGGACACACGTTTGCCATGTGTGGATAGTCCAGGGTGTTGTGGCAGAAGACTGAGGACGTGGGGATGCAGGAGTTTGGGGGAGGAGGTGAGAGGCTCAGGACAGGGGGTTCCAGTGTAGGATAGGCTCAGATTTGGGGTCAGGTGGTGCAGGAGTGTTATGATGCTGCAGTGAGATGGGGATTTGGCCCCAGGTGGGGGTATATTGGCCAGGTTTCATTTTTAAATAAAATATTATGTCAAACTCAAAAAGTTTTAGCATTGTCTTTATATATGAGAGGGCAAGGAACCTGTTTTGAAACAAGGGTCACTGACCTACAGAAAAGTCAGCCGAGGCCACACAAGTGAGATGCAAAAAAACCAAACAAACAAACAAAAAAAAAAACCCCAAGCCTCACTAATGCGGTCTCAGGTATGCTGGCATAGCTGGCAGGATGCTGGAGCCAGGGACAGGGTGGTGCTGGGTGCTGTGGTGGGTGGCAGGGTGCTGGAGCCAGGGACAGGGTGGTGCTGGGTGCTGGTGATAGTGTTGGTGGGGACAGAGTACTCATGGGAGGTCTGGGCAGGAGACAGGGGCAGCTGGGACCAGTAGCTGGCAACCCTGCAGCACCTCTGGGTTCCAGGAAGTGTGTGACTGCACTCCCCCTCCCCAAACAGCTGGCGTTCATGCTGCCTGAGCAGCAGGAGCTGTTGCACCCCCAGAAACGTACCTCTGCGATGCCGTTCTGCGAGATGCGGAGAGTGCAGGGAGTCCCAGGTGGAGCTATGCAGACCCAGGTCTCCTGACCTCCCTGCACCGCACAGAAAGGCCCCAGAACTAAGTTGCCGGGTGCCACAGCCCAAGGTTTTCAGGCAGCGCGTGCCGGCTCTTTTGCGGCGGGGAAGTGCTTCCCTTCCCGCTGTGGGTCACGTGGAGTCCCTCCTGTCCAGCATCCCCCCAGTGTGCCAGCAGGGAGCAACTGCTCCCTCTGCCCCCACCTCGCTATGTCTCTGCGTCGCCACGAAGGAGCGGGAATCAAGTCTGCTGCTTCTTTAAGCAGCTGGCTAACCAGCACTTTCTCTTTCAGAGGGGTGGGGGAGTGCCAGATCTCCACAGAACACAGAACCCCACTGCTTCCCGTCCATCCTGGCACAGTGGTGCCCCAGAAATACTGGTGCCCTAGGCAACTGCCTATTCTGCCTATCACTAAGGATGGCCCTGAGAAGACAGGAAGGGCATCAGGGATAGGGCAGGAAGTGAGGGCCAAGGGCGGGATCTGAGTGTGGGCACCCTGCAGAATGTATCTCAGTCCCCCACTAGCTCCACCCCTGCAGCTAACGGGAGCAGTTCCCTCGGCTGCTCTGACATGTACGATGCACGTATTTTGGTCAAAACTGGAGACCTGGTCACTCTGCAGGGGTGGGTGGAGATCAGTCCCCCCAGTAGGGCTCCCCCCCAGCCCATGGGTGTTCCCCTCAGCCTGCATGGCTTCATGTTCTGGTGTCTGCACAGCAATAAGAGTGGACTAGAGGGGCAGGATGGAGGATCCTGTCTGCCCCCTGCCACCTCATCATTAACCAGCTACCCAAATGTCCATTCCTAGCTCGTCCACTGAATGGCTGGCTACTGCCTGGCTGAGGGAGCGGAGGGCTGAGAGACAATATCTCCTTGGAGGAAATAGCCCCATGGGCAAGTCCCTTTGGGATGGGGCAACCTCACCTGAGCATGAGGGACCTGCCTGGAGCCCAGCACACCTGGCGCCAGGCGCATCTCCAGCACCAGCATCCTATTGGTGGAGAACGCGGGCGCTGGCTTGGCTCAATTCCCTCCTTGTAACCAGGTCGTTTCTCAAAGCAGCGAGCAGGGGATGGGGAACTGGTTTGGGGTTCCTGACTTCCGGCCACAAAGCCCAGGGCAGACATTCCCCCAGAGGGTGGGGAACAGGATCTGGCCAGCTGGTGGAAGCGTAGGCAGTGCAGATACCAGACAGGAGAAGGGGGCAGCACTCACCTGGCATCCATCCCAGACAGCAGCCCAAGACCCTGTCTCTCAGGGCAGCGAGGCAGCCACCTACAATCACCATGGTCACAGCCTGGCCCGTGGGCTGGGAATCTGGAAATGCCCCAAGACAGACTGAGCTATGGACCCTCCCCCCCCCAAACTCTGTGTCCCTCCCTAAGACACTGCCACCCCTCCCCTGCCCACCTGCTCCCTGGGCTAGCATTCCCCTCCCCCAACGGTCTGCTCCATCCAGTGACCCATGTGTCTGTCCCAAAACTCTACCCCTCCTCTCTGCCACCCCCCAACCGGCTTTCTGTTTCCTCCCCCTCTGAGCCAAGCAAAGCCCCTCGCTGCATCCCCCTCCCCCAATGCTGGATTGTCCACTGGGCCAGCGGCACCTCTCCCCAGCAGCTCCAGGTAATTGGGGCTCCCCTGTGCCCCAACTCACTCCAGCCACCCAGGCTTCTGCTTGGGAGCAGGGTGGGGATGTGTGGGACTCACCCAGAGCTCCGTCTGAGGACCAGAGGCACCCAGCAGAGAAGGGCCAGCCCCTGTTCCCTCACCCCACTCTCTGGCAGGAGTTCTGAGGTCTCCAGGCAGAAGAGAAGGGAAGAGGACCCCACTTTCTCTGTCCCAGGGTCCCACAGTACTGCAATCGACCTCAGCCTCCCTCTAGTGCCACTCTCTGTTCACCCATCCTACCTCCCTGCATTTCCAGCCTCTCATCACCCCACCCTTTCTGTCCACGCTCTTCCCATGAGTAGGTGCTTTCATTCCCAGACTAACCCCACGCCCCCCAGTACTCACCCCACATCACCCTCGGGGGGTGTTCCCCAGGCTGCTGTGTCTTACCACACACACGTGCTCTGTGGGGCCGGCCCCCTCCTGCCCCAGCTCAATGGACACCTGGATCTGGAAGGTGGGGTCCCCATTGGGCCAGATCCCAGTTCTCAGCTGCTCCCCCAGGGCCACCTGCTCACCTGGCTCCCAGGTCACCTCAATGTGGTGGGGGTAGAACCCCGTTACCTGGCTGATGAGGTGGCGCAGCTGGTCCTGTGTCCCTGGCTGCACTGAGCTCTCCAGGGCTCTGACAAGTGCCACCCGGGGACGAAGTAACAAGCTGAGCAAAGTTCAGTGAAGGAAAATCCCTGTTTCAGCAGGGCAGGATCAGTCCAATAAACTTCTGCTCCTTGTTCCCAGCAGTCTCTGTTCTAAGGTGCATTTCCTTTAGGGGAGGATTTTGGCAAGCTCAGAAGAAAAGCCCTAGCCGCTTATTCCACAGCTGTGACCTTTGGGAGGGACTAGCCAGAGACAAGGGACTTCGTATCAGGTGGAAACAGTTGACTCAGCAATAGTCTGTCTAAATGACACCCCTTTTCCGAGAAAGGGATGGAGACTAGGCTCGTCGACATCGCAAATGAAGCCTGGATTTATATATCCCATGCTTCATTTGCATTATGGTGGTGGCAGCTTTTTTCCGAAACAGGGCTTTTTCGGGAAGAAACGGCAGTTTGACGGGATCTTTCAAACATTAAACCCTTTTTCACAAGATCCTGTAAACCTTATTTTTCAGGAAGAAGGGACCTTGGGAATAAGGGCTTAATGTTCGAAAGATCCCCTATAAACTGCGTTTTTTCCCAAAAAACCCTGCATCAGAAGAAAGCGGCAGCACCATTATGCAAATGAAGCACGGGATATTTAAATCCAGGCTTGATTTGCAATATCGATGTGCCTAGTCCACATTCCTTTCTCGGAAAAGGGGTGTCGTTTAGACAGACCATAGCTGTGTCTCCCGTTCCCACTTGGTACCAAGTCCTGTGTCTCCGGCTAGTCCCTCCCAAAGGTCACAGCTGTAGAATTAGCAGTTGGGGCTTTTCTTCTGGGCTCCCAGAAACCCTCCCCTAAAGGGAACTCATGTTCTGGAAAAAGGGGCATAGTTTAGACACAGGAATATACGGGCATGGGGCTCAGGCCGGGGGAGGGGGTGCACCGGGAGCTAGTGCTGGCTGTTTCTACAATCTGGGGTTTACTAGCTGGCAGGGGAAAGTTCTCTCCTGATGTTGAGGCCTAGGGAAGAGCTACCCAGGGACATGCAGGGTGGAGGATGATCAATGAGGGTATGTCTACACGACAACGTGAATTTGAACTAACAGCCTTTAGTTCGAAATAACGTTAATAACGGCTATACATGAAAAACCACTAGTTGGAATTTAATTCAAAATAGCAGAGCACTTAATTCAAACTAGGTAAACCTCATTCCACGAGGAGTAATGCCTAGTTCAAATTACGTAGTTCGAATTAAGGGCTGAGTAGCCACTTAATTCGAACTAGTGGGAGGCTAGCCCTCCCCAGCTTGCCCTGGTGGCCACTCTGGGCACCACCAAGGAAACTCTTGTGCCCCCCTCCCGGCCCCGGAGCCCTTAAAGGGGCAGATTCTGGCCAGGGTGCCTGTGCCAGTTGCAAGGCTGCCAGCACCCAGCCAGCAGACCCTGCACCTGGCACGGCATGAGCCAGCCACCCGCTGCCACCCAGCCCTCTGCCTCTTCCCGGGACCAGGCTGGTGGCTCCCAGGAGCCTGCCCAGGGCCGCAAGAGGTGGGCGCCCGTTTGGTCTTGTGCAGAGATCGTGGACCTCATCGAGGTTTGGGGGGAGGCCTCCAACGTCCACAATCTCCACACTAGCCACAGGAATGCAGCCGTCTACAGCCACATGGCTGCCAGCCTGGCCGCCAGAGGCTACATGCGGACCCGAGAGCAGGTCCACTGCAAAATCAGGGACCTGCAATAGTCCTACTCCAGGGCCTGCCAGCCAGGGGCCGACCCAGAGGACTGCCCTCATTTTGAGATCCTGGACCGCATCTTGGGGGCTCACGTCATCCATGCCCCACGGGTGGTGATCAACCCCGTGTCAGAGGGCCCCGTCCCTGACACAGAGGAGTAGGAGGAGGAGGAAGCCGAGAGTCAGGAGCCTGCAGGGAGCCTGCTCAGGATCCAGAACCCCCAAGGCTCCCCACAGAGCACATCAGAATCGTTGTCTGAGGCCGGGGAAGGCTCCACATGTGAGTGCCATCATGCTCCCCTTATGTATATTGGGGGGGTGGAGGGACTGTGTGCCTGGGCCTGGCCCACCATGGAGTAGCATCTGGGTGTCATGCAGGGGGCCTGGCCTTGAAGAGGGGGGCTGGGTTTCACCCACCTTGTCCCCAGGGAGAATTGACCGCTGCTCTTGTTTCACCACAGCCGCAGCACTTGGGACTGCAGGGCGCACCACCCCGCCTGCAACAGCCACCCGCGCCCGGGCCAGACGGCGTGCCAGAAACCAGGAGGAGTACCAGCAGCAGCAGCTGTGGATCATGGAGGAGCACCAGCTCTGCACCCAGGAGCAGGGCCATGCCCTCAGAGGCCACCTTCAGACGTTGGTCGACAGGTTCCTGCCTCCTCCTGCTCCAGCCCCTGCGGCCGTCCCAGCTCTTGCTCCTCCTTCCACCCCTGCTCCCCCTCCTGCTTCCTCCGCACCCCCTATCCCTCCTGCCCCACCCTCCACACCCACTCCCTCCCGACAGCCCCGTACCTGCAGTGCTGCGAGACGGGAGAGCCAGCAAGACCCCGAATCCTGAGCTTTTCCTTCTCTTCCTCCCCCTTCCAACTCCCTCCGCCCAGGTTACCCCCTCCCCTCTCCCACTCTCACTCCTCCCTCCACCCACCTCAGTTAAGTACAATAAAAGAATTTTTTTTTCAAAACAGGTGTGTTTATTTGACATTAGGAAGGGGGGTTAGGAAGGTGAAAAGGGAAGGAGAGGAGGGTGGAAGAAGGCCCCAGTGGGGCATGCAGGGAGAGTTCAATCCTCCTCCACGTGGAAGCTCTCCCGCAGGGCTTCCCGGATCTGGATTACCCTCCACTGGGCCTCCTGGACAGCGGCGGTGCACCCTGTTGATGGCCTTGACCACCTGCAGAGAGACACACCAAACTCTGGGACGTCTGGGAGACTGGGAGTGTTCGTTCCTCAACAAAGCCCCGCACCCTACTCCCAGAAGCTATCCCCCGCTGCGATCATCGCCACCGTGGACAGCATGTATTATGGCCGGGACAGACCGAACATTCCCGTAGGGGGCACTTTCGCCTCCTCCCCCCCCTTTTCCCTGGGGAGGCCCATCCCCTCCTTGTAGCCCCCCCAATCCAGTGCCAGACCTGCATGAGCACTGCTCCGACGGTGGATTTCCCCACACCGAACTGGTTCGCGACGGATCTGTAGCTGTCCAGCATGGAGAGCTTCCAGAGGGTGATGGCCACACGCTTCTGGAGGGGGATGGCAGGCCTCATGTGAGTGTCCCATTGCCACAGAGCCACTCGCAGAGCTCCAGGAAGGTGTCCCTCTTCATCCTGAAGTTCTGGGTCCACTGTCGGTCAACCCAGCGCTCCAGGACATTGCGGTCCCACCAGTCGCTGCTGGTGTCCAGACGCCAGATGCGACAGGGAACGCTGGCATCCAGGCACTGCTGCGGATCCTCCATGGCCCCCAGGAGGAGGGGGAGGGGACTAACGTGCCCCAGATGGTGCCAGGCAGCCTCCAGCCATTGGTGCCAGGCTTGTAGCAATAAGTCCACAAACTGCACCAGAATGCCCAGTGCGAGCTCTGGCTCTATGGTGCCACCTGCGGCGGTGTCCCCAATGAGAACAACCAAAATAGACAGGTGGAGAGGAAAACGCTTTGCTGTCCCTCGGCGAGGTAGGCAAGAAAGCGGAAAAGTTGAGAACCAGCTGTCCAGGGGGTCCCTTTCAGCACGAGCCTCAGATAGCCTCAGACAGCAACTACTGACCTGATGCCCCACTGGAACCAGTTTCAGCTGCCCTTAAATGCGACCCAGCATCCAACCAGTGTGGATGCGCTAGTTTGAATTAGCAAAACGCTAATTTGAATTAGCTTTTGGATCTAGATGTGTTATTTCGAACTAGCTTATTTCAAATTAATTAATTCGAATTAAGTTAGTTCGAATTAGCGCTGTAGTCTAGACATACCCCGAGAGCCTGGGCACCCTGCACATTGGAGGAAAAAACCCCGTGAATTGCATGTCAATTGCAGAGATACCAGGCCTATTGCAATGCCGACATTTACTGGCAGTTTTCAATCAGTTACATCGCTCTCTGCATCCAGGACAACACGGTGCCAGACTCATGGGTCACATCCCACAGGCAGCCAAGTTGGCCCTGTAACATTTTTGTCTTGATAAATGTGGGCTGTAACACTCATGGGCAAATTCTGTCATTGAATAAAAATGTCTCTGGTTCTGAACCATATTTAGGTGTTGCAAGAGCCCCAAGAATTGGTTGGGGGGCCGGTTTCATTTAACATCTTCCTGAATGGCCCAGATGAGGGGAGGGGCTGCACCTTCAGCAAGTTGGTGGATGACACTAGAGAGAGAGGTTGATACGCTGGGGGCAGGGATCGGGTCCAGAGTGGCCTGGACAAATTGAGGGATTGGGCCGAAAGAAATCGGAGGAGATTCCACAACATGTGCAGAGTCCTGCCCTTGGGACGGAAGAATCCCAAACATTGGTACAGGCTGGGGACTGACTGAGAAGTCAACCAAAATGATTTGGGGGCTGGAGCACACGACCTACGAGGAGAGGCTGAGGGATTTGGGCTTGTTCAGTCTGCAGAAGAGAAGAGCGAGGGGGGATTTGAGAGCAGCCTGCAACTCCCTGAACGGTGGACAAAAGAGGCGGAAAAAAACCCACTGGTTCTTTTCAAATCAGATTTGCTTTCACAAGCCACATAGAATCATAGAATCCTTGAATCCCGGGGCCGGAAAAGACCTCAGGGGTCACCACGTCCAGCCCCCTGCCCAAGGCAGGACCAACCCCAACTCAATCATCCCAGATGGGGCTTGGTCCAGCTGGGACTTAAGCACCTCTCGGGATGGAGATTCCACCTTTTCCCTAGGGAACCCATCCCAGTGCTTCCCCACACCTAGGGGTGTTTAAGTCCTGGCTTAACCAGGGTTTTTTTTTCTGTCTTTTTATGAATGGCCAGTCACGTAAGTAAGCATGCCCTCAGGTTTAATGATTTTCTCCACATTAGCAAGCTCATCTATTAGTGCCAACAATGTTAGTATTTGTGGAACTATTTAAGTTTAATGTATGAACAATAAAAGAGCAGGGAGGGAGTTTCTGCATCTTTCCCCAGGCTGGGCACACAGCCAAGACAATGAAAAAAACCTGGTTTTTCTAAATCTCTTACAGCCACTTAACAGGAGTGAGTTTCAGTTTTGGTTTAGTATAAAGAGAGTTAGTTGTAAGCTCCTCGGCTTTCTTATCATTTCAAAGGTGCAAGGAACCTGACACAGACATTAGATTAGTCTGATCTAAAAAAAACCTTTGATATAACCTAAGGACCCAGCTGAAATCACACTTGTTAAAACCAGGTGACACGGCTCTGGGAGTTAATGAACGAAACCTGGTGCGCTGGACTTTCAACCTAATTAGTGGACAAAATTGTAAGTTTTGCTAGACATAAAAGTTGGCTCCTTCTACCCAGGGTTACTGGCCAAGAAAAGGATTTTGTGAGAAAACGCTAAAGAAGAAATCCAGGGCGAGTGTTCAAACAGCTGCTGTCAAGTTCACTGTCCAATACCGGAACTGACCGAGTTGTTACCAGCATGTTAGGCGTTAGGTACATTGGACAAGGTCAACTCCCGAGACGACTGTAGGTAAAACCAGACTCAGCACCGACCTGTAGGGACCTCCAGGGGGAGGGAGTTTCTGAGGGCAGGTGGCTCTTCACCCTCATGGGCTAAGGCAGGACGAGACCCAAGAGCCAGAAGCTAAAATCAGCAATAGCCCATCTGGGACTAAGTTGAAGAGATGGAACATGGAGCCAGGGGACTAGGTGACCTGGGGCCGTGGTGGAGGCAGGAGTCACTGGGGGGTTGTGACTTTGGGGTGTCCAGGGAGACAGGCTGGAAGGTCAGACGGGTCCCTCTCAGGGGGCTTCTGACACACGAACGCCAGTTGCCCCAGAGGGAGTGAACAGAGCAGGGAATCATCCAGTGACCTCTCTCCTGCCATCCATCTCCACCCTCTGACAAAGATGCCGGGGACCCCATTCCTTACCCAGCCTGGCTGAGAGACTTCAATGGACTTAACCTCCGTGGCCGAGTGCCAGTGACAGCACCTGGGGGTACTCTGAGCGCTGCACCAAACCCTGCAGGGCTGGGTCCAGGAGGAGCTCCGGCTGCGGTGGGAGAGCTGGGGGGAGCTGCTTCTGCAGGGCCCCTCCCTGTGCAATGATCTCCCCTCCCTTGTGCAGAGCGTGCTGTCCCCTCCCCCTCCAGCCTCTGCTCCCTCTCCAGCTGTCGCTCCTCCTCCCATTCCCTCTGCCCCTCCTCCTCCTTCCTCCCCACCCTTCCCATCCCGCTGAGACCCCTGGAGTCATGCTGGTGGGATCCACAGAGCCCAGCGACACTCCCAGACCCAACCCTGAGTCTCTCCTCCTCCTCATTCCTCTCCCTTCCAGCTCCTTTCTCACCCCCCTCCTTCTTCCACCCTCTCCCCTCCCCTCTCCCATGTTCTTTCTCCAGCGTCGCCCCAGTTTCCTTGACCCCCACAGTAAAAATGTAGAGTATTTTAGTGCACTTTCTTTTTTCATCAGAAAAGGGGGGTAGGGGAAGAGAGGCATAAGGAGAGGTTCGGCAGTGAGAAGTGAAGCAGAAGCCCCCAGAGTGGATGCCTACAGGAGTGTCACTGATCACCCAGGGAGAAGCTCTCTGTTACGGCATCCTGGATGCCCACGGCTCCCTGATCGGCCTGTTGGATGGCAATTGTGGATCAGCCTCCATTCCTAATCCAGGCCAAAAGGCCTCCCCTTCCCTTCACACATGTTGTGCAGGACAAAGCACAAAGCCATCACACACACGGGAGGTTGTGCTCCCTGAGGTCCAGGCAGTTGAGGCGGGATCTGAACCGTGCCTTCAAGTGGCCCATCTCAGCCTGGCATTGAACACGGCTCCACAACGGTTGAGGTGGCTGGTGTGGGGCTTCATGAGCCACGGCTGTAGGAGACGGGCTGCTTCCTCCACCAGGTAGACGGGAATGTCTATGGCCCCCACCCTGGTGGTGCGGTCAGGTAAGAAAGGAGCAGCTTCTGGAACATGCGCGAGTTACCGATCACACCTGAGTCACACGCCTTCCCCGACCACAACACTTAGATGTTCATGCACTGGCCGTGGTGGTCAGTCACGGCCTGTAAGACCTCTGAGACGCATCCCTTGTGAAATAGGGTGGATAGTGGTACAGGGATGGATGCACGGATGGACGGGTGGGTGGGAATTGAAAGATGAGATCTGATTGCAACTAGAATTGCTTCAAATCCGTCCCCAATTTCCCAGAAGCAGCGGCCTCAGGAGTCAGGACAAGTAACAGCACAAGTTGCTTTTCTCTCCTGAGTGACCTTTGTGCCTGTCCCAGCCCACAGGGAAACCTCCCACCTCGAGGGGTGCAGGTCCCACCGCACCCCCACATCCTCACTGTGCATGACATCACTGAACCCAGGCATCTTAGCTCCCAGCCAAGAGCATTAACCACCAGCCCAGCCTCCCCGTAAGGTCCATCCCCTCCTGGCTTGGGCAGGTCCAGCCGTTGCTCTGGTGGGCAAAGCCGGATGCATCAATACCTGAATGTTTTGCAACTTGACTTTATTACTGGCTGGCTGTGGGGCCAGCAAAAGAGCAGGGGACCTGAGCAAAATGCAGCGGAGCAGTGGAGGATCAGGGCTGATGTTTGATCAGCAGCAGATCGGCACAGATGTCCCAGAGTTCTCTCCTGCTGGATTGGCTGTGTCCAGGACCGGTGTGATTGGAGTGAGCGGTGGATGCTCCAGGGGACCAGTGCATGGGGAAGGCCCAGAGAGGGCAGGGCCGGGGGCGGTTCCAGCAGGGACGTGCAGGTGGACATTATGGGAAGGATCTCACACAAGATGTCACTCGCCTGGCTCATACCTGGCAACCCACCAGGTCCACCACAGGGTTTGGCTCCTCATTAACATGGTCCAGCAGCTCCCTAGCCAAGGGGCAGAACCCGGTCCTAAACCTGGATCTTAAGCTTCCTGATGCGTTGGGTGCAACCAGACCAGAAGAATGGTTGGGGAAGGGGTCTACAGCTTGCAAGCGGGAGGAAATTCAGTCTAGGCAGTGGGGCATTCAGCCCTTCTGCTGAGTAGTTCTGACATTTGGGCTTCTCCAAGGCAGGAGTGAGGCAGAGCCAGGCTGTGCAGTGACCCCTGGGGGGACTCACGCCTGAAGCTGACTCATTTCATCCTGGATCCAACCAATGAAAGCGGAGACTCTGGTGTACATGCCAGGGATTTTCCCAGCACTAGATAACCGGGAGACCATTCCCTGGGCTTTTCCATCACACACCAAGGGGCCGCCGGAGTCGCCCTGCAGAACAAACCAGGCCAGGGATGAAAAACAGCTCAGTGACACCCCAATGCCACCCAGCCCCTCCTTGGCCCCTCACAAGCTCAGCCCGCTTGTCTCAGCCCAATCACTGATACACTCCTGCAAAGCGGCAATGCACTAAGAGCTTCAAGCCAGGAGAAGACTTACTGCTACAATATCTTCCCACTTCTGTGGGTGCTCCGCACACAGCATGGTCGCCCGGTCGTAGTAATCGTACTTCAAGCACTTGCCATCCTCCACAACCTCCACGTCCACCTCCTGCAGCACGTTGGCAGCAGCAATAGAACGGCCCCAGCCAGCCACACTGCCCACCGTCCCGGGCTTCACCAATTCACCCATGTCAGGCAGAGGGATGGTTTTCACAAATCTGTTCAGCTTCACAGGCTTCTCCAACTGTGACATAGGAAGGATGAATTTGGAGGACAGGAGGGTGGGATGGGGCGGTGCCTGCAGCAGTGTGAGGTCACTGGGGCTGGGGGAGGGGCTGGGGGCGGTACCTGCAGCAGTGTGAGGTCACTGGGGGTGGGGGAGGGGCTGGGGGCGGTACCTGCAGCAGTGTGAGGTCACTGGGGGTGGGGGATGGGATGGGGGCGGTACCTGCAGCACTGTGAGGTCACTGGGGCTGGGGGAGGGGCTGGGGGCGGTACCTGCAGCAGTGTGAGGTCACTGGGGGTGGGGGATGGGATGGGGTGGTACCTGCAGCAGTGTGAGGTCACTGGGGGTGGGGGATGGGATGGGGGCGGTACCTGCAGCAGTGTGAGGTCACTGGGGGTGGGGGATGGGATGGGGGCGGTACCTGCAGCAGTGTGAGGTCACTGGGGTGGGGGATGGGATGGGGGTGGTACCTGCAGCAGTGTGAGGTCACTGGGGGTGGGGGATGGGATGGGGGTGGTACCTGCAGCAGTGTGAGGTCACTAGGGGTGGGGGATGGGATGGGGGTGGTACCTGCAGCAGTGTGAGGTCACTGGGGGTGGGGGATGGGATGGGGGCGGTACCTGCAGCACTGTGAGGTCACTGGGGCTGGGGGAGGGGCTGGGGGCGGTACCTGCAGCAGTGTGAGGTCACTGGGGGTGGGGGATGGGATGGGGTGGTACCTGCAGCAGTGTGAGGTCACTGGGGTGGGGGATGGGATGGGGGCGGTACCTGCAGCAGTGTGAGGTCACTGGGGTGGGGGATGGGATGGGGGTGGTACCTGCAGCAGTGTGAGGTCACTGGGGGTGGGGGATGGGATGGGGTGGTACCTGCAGCAGTGTGAGGTCACTGGGGGTGGGGGATGGGATGGTACCTGCAGCAGTGTGAGGTCACTGGGGGTGGGGGATGGGATGTGGTGGTACCTGCAGCAGTGTGAGGTCACTGGGGGTGGGGGATGGGATGGGGTGGTACCTGCAGTAGTGTGAGGTCACTGGGGTGGGGGATGGGATGGGGGCGGTACCTGCAGCAGTGTGAGGTCACTGGGGTGGGGGATGGGATGGGGGCGGTACCTGTAGCAGTGTGAGGTCACTGGGTCGGGGGATGGGATGGTGCTGTACCTGCAGCAGTGTGAGGTCACTGGGGGTGGGGGATGGGATGGGGGCGGTACCTGCAGCAGTGTGAGGTCACTGAGGGTGGGGGATGGGATGGGGTGGTACCTGCAGCAGCATGATGTCATTTTCTAGGGTCTTGCTGTTGTACTGCGGGTGGGGGATCTGCCGGCGCACGCGGATGCGTTGTTGACTCGGTTCCTGTTTCGTGATGTTGTGGGCTCCAAGGACGACCGTGATCTCGCTGTGAAGGCCAAGAGCTACGCATGGGCCGGTGGGGGCAAGATGGGACGTGCGTTGGGGGATGAGCACACGAGGTTCCCACCATTGGACAGCGACGTGGGGGGCACAGGGCAGCCTGGGGGTCTCAGGCCAAGGTCTCAGACTCAGCCTCTGACATGGAGGAAGATCCGTGGCTCTTGGGGGCTGTGTGAGCTGTGGTCTGGGCAGGGCCTGGGTCTGGCTGGCTCAGGAGGGGGGGGCACCAGGAGTGTTTCTCTTCAGGGGGCAGCAGAAGCACAAAGCCCCTGCCCAGTGGGGTGGGATCCCAACTTCTCTCAGCACCAGCCCCTTGTGCTGCTGCCCTGAGCTTCTCTCCCCGCTGCCTCATGGCCCCTGGGTCTCAGTCCCCCTGAATCTCTGTCTCACTCCCTGATGGATCCACACACAGGTACATGCCCAGCCCCCCAGCCCACCGCCCTGCAGAGCTGATCTGCGGGTGAGACTCCTCCCTGCCTCATACTGGGCAAGGGGCCAAACCCCACCTAGGCACCCTGGCCACAGCCCCATTGATTATCCCAGCGCTGGGGCTGGGCCGTGGGTTGCAGAGGCCCCTAGAGATTCGCTGACACCCCCTGAGGAAATCCGACCTCTGGGCTCTGCTCCCCCAGCCTGACCCTTCCCTGCCCCCCATGCCGGCACCAGAGCTCCTGGCTGTTCACTGCCCGTTTACCCAACCATCCCCATATCCCAGCCCAGAGGCACTTACTCGTCCTGGCAGTGAGCGGCCGTCAGCACAAAGTTCTCCGACACCAGGAACCCGCCGCAGTGAATGTAACTGGCTCCACATTGTATTTCCAGACAGGCCATGTAGGGTCGGGAGTGGGGCCGCGCTTCACACCTCCTAGTGACCCTATATTCAGGGGGAGACCAGATTCATACACAAGGCCCCATCCCAGCCGGAGCTCCACAGCCTCACCTCACTCCCCCCTCACCATGATGTTCTCCCTGGGGGATCCCTGGGCCTGGATCCTGGCCCCTGCTCGTCTCTGCCCCGCACTGGGACCCCCCTTGGGGCTGAGGATTGAATTTATAGCTGTGATTATGCAGGGGGGAGATGTGATGTCAAAAGCCCCGGGTGTGAGCTAAACATTGTCCTGAATTCATGGCTTTGGGTGTCCCCCTCATGCCACATTGGGCCAGGAGGACTTTATCTCCCGCTCAGCGACGGCTTCTCTGCCTTTCCCCTGGCTCTGGAAATCTGCCGCTTTCCCCTTTCTCCCTGGTAGTCATGGGAACAGGAGAAGCAAGCTGTGTCCCCAAGCACACGCTGGCTGCCCACCCCCACTCTCCCGAAACGGGGCCCCTCCATTGCAGGTTCTCCCACCCCCCCCTCTACACCGTCCCCTATCTGGGTCCCGGGAACCAGCCATTACTCCAGCAGAAGCCTCTGACTCTGGGGAGGAGCCGGGATTTGCAGCCAGCCCAGAGAGCACCTGGCTCTGTTCCCCATGGGATCCCGTCCCTGCGTGCTCACCCGCCCCGGTGGCTACCAGCAACAGGATCAGCTTCAGAAACTGCATCATAATCATCCACATCCGCATCAACATCAGTACCTAGGGAAATCAGCAGGCCTTGTGTCTGAGCCCTGGGGGGTTCATAGAGCCAGCAGCAAGCTCTCCAGTTGTGGGCCAATCAGACCCTGCAGGGATCCTCAGAAACCTCAGCATCAGGCTGCTGTCAGGTGGGGGCCGGGTTTAGACACAGGAGAGCCTGCGAAGGCAATGCACCCCCCCCCCCAGCACCCAACCTCACCCCAATGGGAGTAGAAGTAGCTTTTCTGAAGATCTTTGGTGCCACTGGGTCCTTCTGTGCTGGGCTCTGCTGTCCCTGCTGCCCGGATCTCCTCCACAGGGGGGGATGCGTCTCCATCGGGACGCCGACGCCTCCTCGCTGGGCATGTCCGGAGAGACAGGAGAACGGATCAGCAGCACGGCCGGGAAATGTTTCAAAAGGGCCTGGCTGAATCTCCCCCCAAAGCGCCCCTAAAACCACAACCCGCCGAGGTGCCAGTAGGACAGAGAGGTGTGGTCGGCTGGGTCACTAACAGTCCATTGACCCAGGCCTGCCCAGTGTCAGGCAGGAGTTGAAGGCTCTGGCTGGGGGTGCAAACTGGGAAGGAGGAATTTGGGGTGTAGCAAGGTGCTCTGGGCTGGGATTGAGGGGTTCAGCGAGTAGGAAGAGAACTGGGGGATGGGGATGGGGGGGTGGGAGTTTCTGGGAGGGGGGGAGGCTCTGACTAGGGTCAGTTTGGGGATCAGGCGTTTGTAGTGTAGGTCAGGAGTCAGGACTGGGACCCAGGGGTTCGGAAGGCACAGGGCCGTCCTTAGGATGTATGGTGCCCTAGGCGGTATTATTTAACTGATGCCCCTATGGCTGTCTTGCTCTTCTACCTCCCCCCCCCCCCCCGTTCCCAGAGACCCCGGCAGCCAATCTCCTCCGTCAGACTGTGCTTCAGGCAGCGCATTCAGCTTTCTCTAGGTCCCAGCCCTGCTTTTACATGCCATGCCCCACTGCCATGTTTCCCAATTGTATTAGGCCATGGAACCCTTTTCAGCTGTCCAGAAGTTCAAGGAACCCCTCGGTTTTTCAGGAGGAAAAAAGGAACCCACCAATACATTAACATCGCATTCGATCCCCAAGACCCCGTCCCTTTGAGGCCCCGTCCTGTCTTTTCCCTCCTCTCCATCACTGGCTATCCCTAGCCCTTGTACACTCTCCCTGGCTTGAGACAGGAGGTGCGGGCTCTGGGGTGGAAATGAGGGATTTGGGGGTAGGAAGGGGTGAGAAGTGCAAACTCTGGGAGGGAATCTGGATGTAGGAGAAGGGGATGTTGGCTCGGGGAGGGGGCTCCCGGCAGGGGAGTGTTGGGCTTAGGTGGAGGGTTGGGGTGCTGAGCAAGTCACAGGCTTGTGGCTGTGCGGGTGCAGGAGTTTGGGTTGGATATGTGTGGGGCTCAGGGCAGGGAGGCTGAGAGTATGATGGGCTCAGGACACACGTTTGCCATGTGTGGATAGTCCAGGGTGTTGTGGCAGAAGACTGAGGACGTGGGGATGCAGGAGTTTGGGGGAGGAGGTGAGAGGCTCAGGACAGGGGGTTCCAGTGTAGGATAGGCTCAGATTTGGGGTCAGGTGGTGCAGGAGTGTTATGATGCTGCAGTGAGATGGGGATTTGGCCCCAGGTGGGGGTATATTGGCCAGGTTTCATTTTTAAATAAAATATTATGTCAAACTCAAAAAGTTTTAGCATTGTCTTTATATATGAGAGGGCAAGGAACCTGTTTTGAAACAAGGGTCACTGACCTACAGAAAAGTCAGCCGAGGCCACACAAGTGAGATGCAAAAAAACCAAACAAACAAACAAAAAAAAAAACCCCAAGCCTCACTAATGCGGTCTCAGGTATGCTGGCATAGCTGGCAGGATGCTGGAGCCAGGGACAGGGTGGTGCTGGGTGCTGTGGTGGGTGGCAGGGTGCTGGAGCCAGGGACAGGGTGGTGCTGGGTGCTGGTGATAGTGTTGGTGGGGACAGAGTACTCATGGGAGGTCTGGGCAGGAGACAGGGGCAGCTGGGACCAGTAGCTGGCAACCCTGCAGCACCTCTGGGTTCCAGGAAGTGTGTGACTGCACTCCCCCTCCCCAAACAGCTGGCGTTCATGCTGCCTGAGCAGCAGGAGCTGTTGCACCCCCAGAAACGTACCTCTGCGATGCCGTTCTGCGAGATGCGGAGAGTGCAGGGAGTCCCAGGTGGAGCTATGCAGACCCAGGTCTCCTGACCTCCCTGCACCGCACAGAAAGGCCCCAGAACTAAGTTGCCGGGTGCCACAGCCCAAGGTTTTCAGGCAGCGCGTGCCGGCTCTTTTGCGGCGGGGAAGTGCTTCCCTTCCCGCTGTGGGTCACGTGGAGTCCCTCCTGTCCAGCATCCCCCCAGTGTGCCAGCAGGGAGCAACTGCTCCCTCTGCCCCCACCTCGCTATGCCTCTGCGTCGCCACGAAGGAGCGGGAATCAAGTCTGCTGCTTCTTTAAGCAGCTGGCTAACCAGCACTTTCTCTTTCAGAGGGGTGGGGGAGTGCCAGATCTCCACAGAACACAGAACCCCACTGCTTCCCGTCCATCCTGGCACAGTGGTGCCCCAGAAAT
Source organism: Pelodiscus sinensis (assembly GCF_052426305.1). Taxonomy (NCBI): domain Eukaryota; kingdom Metazoa; phylum Chordata; order Testudines; family Trionychidae; genus Pelodiscus; species Pelodiscus sinensis. The sequence goes on along the minus strand of NC_143081.1, from coordinate 3,091,568 downwards.
ACTGGTGCCCTAGGCAACTGCCTATTCTGCCTATCACTAAGGATGGCCCTGAGAAGACAGGAAGGGCATCAGGGATAGGGCAGGAAGTGAGGGCCAAGGGCGGGATCTGAGTGTGGGCACCCTGCAGAATGTATCTCAGTCCCCCACTAGCTCCACCCCTGCAGCTAACGGGAGCAGTTCCCTCGGCTGCTCTGACATGTACGATGCACGTATTTTGGTCAAAACTGGAGACCTGGTCACTCTGCAGGGGTGGGTGGAGATCAGTCCCCCCAGTAGGGCTCCCCCCCAGCCCATGGGTGTTCCCCTCAGCCTGCATGGCTTCATGTTCTGGTGTCTGCACAGCAATAAGAGTGGACTAGAGGGGCAGGATGGAGGATCCTGTCTGCCCCCTGCCACCTCATCATTAACCAGCTACCCAAATGTCCATTCCTAGCTCGTCCACTGAATGGCTGGCTACTGCCTGGCTGAGGGAGCGGAGGGCTGAGAGACAATATCTCCTTGGAGGAAATAGCCCCATGGGCAAGTCCCTTTGGGATGGGGCAACCTCACCTGAGCATGAGGGACCTGCCTGGAGCCCAGCACACCTGGCGCCAGGCGCATCTCCAGCACCAGCATCCTATTGGTGGAGAACGCGGGCGCTGGCTTGGCTCAATTCCCTCCTTGTAACCAGGTCGTTTCTCAAAGCAGCGAGCAGGGGATGGGGAACTGGTTTGGGGTTCCTGACTTCCGGCCACAAAGCCCAGGGCAGACATTCCCCCAGAGGGTGGGGAACAGGATCTGGCCAGCTGGTGGAAGCGTAGGCAGTGCAGATACCAGACAGGAGAAGGGGGCAGCACTCACCTGGCATCCATCCCAGACAGCAGCCCAAGACCCTGTCTCTCAGGGCAGCGAGGCAGCCACCTACAATCACCATGGTCACAGCCTGGCCCGTGGGCTGGGAATCTGGAAATGCCCCAAGACAGACTGAGCTATGGACCCTCCCCCCCCCCAAACTCTGTGTCCCTCCCTAAGACACTGCCACCCCTCCCCTGCCCACCTGCTCCCTGGGCTAGCATTCCCCTCCCCCAACGGTCTGCTCCATCCAGTGACCCATGTGTCTGTCCCAAAACTCTACCCCTCCTCTCTGCCACCCCCCAACCGGCTTTCTGTTTCCTCCCCCTCTGAGCCAAGCAAAGCCCCTCGCTGCATCCCCCTCCCCCAATGCTGGATTGTCCACTGGGCCAGCGGCACCTCTCCCCAGCAGCTCCAGGTAATTGGGGCTCCCCTGTGCCCCAACTCACTCCAGCCACCCAGGCTTCTGCTTGGGAGCAGGGTGGGGATGTGTGGGACTCACCCAGAGCTCCGTCTGAGGACCAGAGGCACCCAGCAGAGAAGGGCCAGCCCCTGTTCCCTCACCCCACTCTCTGGCAGGAGTTCTGAGGTCTCCAGGCAGAAGAGAAGGGAAGGGGACCCCACTTTCTCTGTCCCAGGGTCCCACAGTACTGCAATCGACCTCAGCCTCCCTCTAGTGCCACTCTCTGTTCACCCATCCTACCTCCCTGCATTTCCAGCCTCTCATCACCCCACCCTTTCTGTCCACGCTCTTCCCATGAGTAGGTGCTTTCATTCCCAGACTAACCCCACGCCCCCCAGTACTCACCCCACATCACCCTCGGGGGGTGTTCCCCAGGCTGCTGTGTCTTACCACACACACGTGCTCTGTGGGGCCGGCCCCCTCCTGCCCCAGCTCAATGGACACCTGGATCTGGAAGGTGGGGTCCCCATTGGGCCAGATCCCAGTTCTCAGCTGCTCCCCCAGGGCCACCTGCTCACCTGGCTCCCAGGTCACCTCAATGTGGTGGGGGTAGAACCCCGTTACCTGGCTGATGAGGTGGCGCAGCTGGTCCTGTGTCCCTGGCTGCACTGAGCTCTCCAGGGCTCTGACAAGTGCCACCCGGGGACGAAGTAACAAGCTGAGCAAAGTTCAGTGAAGGAAAATCCCTGTTTCAGCAGGGCAGGATCAGTCCAATAAACTTCTGCTCCTTGTTCCCAGCAGTCTCTGTTCTAAGGTGCATTTCCTTTAGGGGAGGATTTTGGCAAGCTCAGAAGAAAAGCCCTAGCCGCTTATTCCACAGCTGTGACCTTTGGGAGGGACTAGCCAGAGACAAGGGACTTCGTATCAGGTGGAAACAGTTGACTCAGCAATAGTCTGTCTAAATGACACCCCTTTTCCGAGAAAGGGATGGAGACTAGGCTCGTCGACATCGCAAATGAAGCCTGGATTTATATATCCCATGCTTCATTTGCATTATGGTGGTGGCAGCTTTTTTCCGAAACAGGGCTTTTTCGGGAAGAAACGGCAGTTTGACGGGATCTTTCAAACATTAAACCCTTTTTCACAAGATCCTGTAAACCTTATTTTTCAGGAAGAAGGGACCTTGGGAATAAGGGCTTAATGTTCGAAAGATCCCCTATAAACTGCGTTTTTTCCCAAAAAACCCTGCATCAGAAGAAAGCGGCAGCACCATTATGCAAATGAAGCACGGGATATTTAAATCCAGGCTTGATTTGCAATATCGATGTGCCTAGTCCACATTCCTTTCTCGGAAAAGGGGTGTCGTTTAGACGGACCATAGCTGTGTCTCCCGTTCCCACTTGGTACCAAGTCCTGTGTCTCCGGCTAGTCCCTCCCAAAGGTCACAGCTGTAGAATTAGCAGTTGGGGCTTTTCTTCTGGGCTCCCAGAAACCCTCCCCTAAAGGGAACTCATGTTCTGGAAAAAGGGGCATAGTTTAGACACAGGAATATACGGGCATGGGGCTCAGGCCGGGGGAGGGGGTGCACCGGGAGCTAGTGCTGGCTGTTTCTACAATCTGGGGTTTACTAGCTGGCAGGGGAAAGTTCTCTCCTGATGTTGAGGCCTAGGGAAGAGCTACCCAGGGACATGCAGGGTGGAGGATGATCAATGAGGGTATGTCTACACGACAACGTGAATTTGAACTAACAGCCTTTAGTTCGAAATAACGTTAATAACGGCTATACATGAAAAACCACTAGTTGGAATTTAATTCAAAATAGCAGAGCACTTAATTCAAACTAGGTAAACCTCATTCCACGAGGAGTAATGCCTAGTTCAAATTACGTAGTTCGAATTAAGGGCTGAGTAGCCACTTAATTCGAACTAGTGGGAGGCTAGCCCTCCCCAGCTTGCCCTGGTGGCCACTCTGGGCACCACCAAGGAAACTCTTGTGCCCCCCTCCCGGCCCCGGAGCCCTTAAAGGGGCAGATTCTGGCCAGGGTGCCTGTGCCAGTTGCAAGGCTGCCAGCACCCAGCCAGCAGACCCTGCACCTGGCACGGCATGAGCCAGCCACCCGCTGCCACCCAGCCCTCTGCCTCTTCCCGGGACCAGGCTGGTGGCTCCCAGGAGCCTGCCCAGGGCCGCAAGAGGTGGGCGCCCGTTTGGTCTTGTGCAGAGATCGTGGACCTCATCGAGGTTTGGGGGGAGGCCTCCAACGTCCACAATCTCCACACTAGCCACAGGAATGCAGCCGTCTACAGCCACATGGCTGCCAGCCTGGCCGCCAGAGGCTACATGCGGACCCGAGAGCAGGTCCACTGCAAAATCAGGGACCTGCAATAGTCCTACTCCAGGGCCTGCCAGCCAGGGGCCGACCCAGAGGACTGCCCTCATTTTGAGATCCTGGACCGCATCTTGGGGGCTCACGTCATCCATGCCCCACGGGTGGTGATCAACCCCGTGTCAGAGGGCCCCGTCCCTGACACAGAGGAGTAGGAGGAGGAGGATGCCGAGAGTCAGGAGCCTGCAGGGAGCCTGCTCAGGATCCAGAACCCCCAAGGCTCCCCACAGAGCACATCAGAATCGTTGTCTGAGGCCGGGGAAGGCTCCACATGTGAGTGCCATCATGCTCCCCTTATGTATATTGGGGGGGTGGAGGGACTGTGTGCCTGAGCCTGGCCCACCATGGAGTAGCATCTGGGTGTCATGCAGGGGGCCTGGCCTTGCAGAGGGGGGCTGGGTTTCACCCACCTTGTCCCCAGGGAGAATTGACCGCTGCTCTTGTTTCACCACAGCCGCAGCACTTGGGACTGCAGGGCGCACCACCCCGCCTGCAACAGCCACCCGCGCCCGGGCCAGACGGCGTGCCAGAAACCAGGAGGAGTACCAGCAGCAGCAGCTGTGGATCATGGAGGAGCACCAGCTCTGCACCCAGGAGCAGGGCCATGCCCTCAGAGGCCACCTTCAGACGTTGGTCGACAGGTTCCTGCCTCCTCCTGCTCCAGCCCCTGCGGCCGTCCCAGCTCTTGCTCCTCCTTCCACCCCTGCTCCCCCTCCTGCTTCCTCCGCACCCCCTATCCCTCCTGCCCCACCCTCCACACCCACTCCCTCCCGACAGCCCCGTACCTGCAGTGCTGCGAGACGGGAGAGCCAGCAAGACCCCGAATCCTGAGCTTTTCCTTCTCTTCCTCCCCCTTCCAACTCCCTCCGCCCAGGTTACCCCCTCCCCTCTCCCACTCTCACTCCTCCCTCCACCCACCTCAGTTAAGTACAATAAAAGAATTTTTTTTTCAAAACAGGTGTGTTTATTTGACATTAGGAAGGGGGGTTAGGAAGGTGAAAAGGGAAGGAGAGGAGGGTGGAAGAAGGCCCCAGTGGGGCATGCAGGGAGAGTTCAATCCTCCTCCACGTGGAAGCTCTCCCGCAGGGCTTCCCGGATCTGGATTACCCTCCACTGGGCCTCCTGGACAGCGGCGGTGCACCCTGTTGATGGCCTTGACCACCTGCAGAGAGACACACCAAACTCTGGGACGTCTGGGAGACTGGGAGTGTTCGTTCCTCAACAAAGCCCCGCACCCTACTCCCAGAAGCTATCCCCCGCTGCGATCATCGCCACCGTGGACAGCATGTATTATGGCCGGGACAGACCGAACATTCCCGTAGGGGGCACTTTCGCCTCCTCCCCCCCCTTTTTCCCTGGGGAGGCCCATCCCCTCCTTGTAGCCCCCCCAATCCAGTGCCAGACCTGCATGAGCACTGCTCCGACGGTGGATTTCCCCACACCGAACTGGTTCGCGACGGATCTGTAGCTGTCCAGCATGGAGAGCTTCCAGAGGGTGATGGCCACACGCTTCTGGAGGGGGATGGCAGGCCTCATGTGAGTGTCCCATTGCCACAGAACAGGGGTGAGCCACTCGCAGAGCTCCAGGAAGGTGTCCCTCTTCATCCTGAAGTTCTGGGTCCACTGTCGGTCAACCCAGCGCTCCAGGACATTGCGGTCCCACCAGTCGCTGCTGGTGTCCAGACGCCAGATGCGACAGGGAACGCTGGCATCCAGGCACTGCTGCGGATCCTCCATGGCCCCCAGGAGGAGGGGGAGGGGACTAACGTGCCCCAGATGGTGCCAGGCAGCCTCCAGCCATTGGTGCCAGGCTTGTAGCAATAAGTCCACAAACTGCACCAGAATGCCCAGTGCGAGCTCTGGCTCTATGGTGCCACCTGCGGCGGTGTCCCCAATGAGAACAACCAAAATAGACAGGTGGAGAGGAAAACGCTTTGCTGTCCCTCGGCGAGGTAGGCAAGAAAGCGGAAAAGTTGAGAACCAGCTGTCCAGGGGGTCCCTTTCAGCACGAGCCTCAGATAGCCTCAGACAGCAACTACTGACCTGATGCCCCACTGGAACCAGTTTCAGCTGCCCTTAAATGCGACCCAGCATCCAACCAGTGTGGATGCGCTAGTTTGAATTAGCAAAACGCTAATTTGAATTAGCTTTTGGATCTAGATGTGTTATTTCGAACTAGCTTATTTCAAATTAATTAATTCGAATTAAGTTAGTTCGAATTAGCGCTGTAGTCTAGACATACCCCGAGAGCCTGGGCACCCTGCACATTGGAGGAAAAAACCCCGTGAATTGCATGTCAATTGCAGAGATACCAGGCCTATTGCAATGCCGACATTTACTGGCAGTTTTCAATCAGTTACATCGCTCTCTGCATCCAGGACAACACGGTGCCAGACTCATGGGTCACATCCCACAGGTAGCCAAGTTGGCCCTGTAACATTTTTGTCTTGATAAATGTGGGTGGTAACACTCATGGGCAAATTCTGTCATTGAATAAAAATGTCTCTGGTTCTGAACCATATTTAGGTGTTGCAAGAGCCCCAAGAATTGGTTGGGGGGCCGGTTTCATTTAACATCTTCATGAATGGCCCAGATGAGGGGAGGGGCTGCACCTTCAGCAAGTTGGTGGATGACACTAGAGAGAGAGGTTGATACGCTGGGGGCAGGGATCGGGTCCAGAGTGGCCTGGACAAATTGAGGGATTGGGCCAAATGAAATCGGAGGAGGTTCAGCAAGAAGTGCAGAGTCCTGCCCTTGGGACGGAAGAATCCCAAACATTGGTACAGGCTGGGGACTGACTGAGAAGTCAACCAAAATGATTTGGGGGCTGGAGCACACGACCTACGAGGAGAGGCTGAGGGATTTGGGCTTGTTCAGTCTGCAGAAGAGAAGAGCGAGGGGGGATTTGAGAGCAGCCTGCAACTCCCTGAACGGTGGACAAAAGAGGCGGAAAAAAACCCACTGGTTCTTTTCAAATCAGATTTGCTTTCACAAGCCACATAGAATCATAGAATCCTTGAATCCCGGGGCCGGAAAAGACCTCAGGGGTCACCACGTCCAGCCCCCTGCCCAAGGCAGGACCAACCCCAACTCAATCATCCCAGATGGGGCTTGGTCCAGCTGGGACTTAAGCACCTCTCGGGATGGAGATTCCACCTTTTCCCTAGGGAACCCATCCCAGTGCTTCCCCACACCTAGGGGTGTTTAAGTCCTGGCTTAACCAGGGTTTTTTTTTCTGTCTTTTTATGAATGGCCAGTCACGTAAGTAAGCATGCCCTCAGGTTTAATGATTTTCTCCACATTAGCAAGCTCATCTATTAGTGCCAACAATGTTAGTATTTGTGGAACTATTTAAGTTTAATGTATGAACAATAAAAGAGCAGGGAGGGAGTTTCTGCATCTTTCCCCAGGCTGGGCACACAGCCAAGACAATGAAAAAAACCTGGTTTTTCTAAATCTCTTACAGCCACTTAACAGGAGTGAGTTTCAGTTTTGGTTTAGTATAAAGAGAGTTAGTTGTAAGCTCCTCGGCTTTCTTATCATTTCAAAGGTGCAAGGAACCTGACACAGACATTAGATTAGTCTGATCTAAAAAAAACCTTTGATATAACCTAAGGACCCAGCTGAAATCACACTTGTTAAAACCAGGTGACACGGCTCTGGGAGTTAATGAACGAAACCTGGTGCGCTGGACTTTCAACCTAATTAGTGGACAAAATTGTAAGTTTTGCTAGACATAAAAGTTGGCTCCTTCTACCCAGGGTTACTGGCCAAGAAAAGGATTTTGTGAGAAAACGCTAAAGAAGAAATCCAGGGCGAGTGTTCAAACAGCTGCTGTCAAGTTCACTGTCCAATACCGGAACTGACCGAGTTGTTACCAGCATGTTAGGCGTTAGGTACATTGGACAAGGTCAACTCCCGAGACGACTGTAGGTAAAACCAGACTCAGCACCGACCTGTAGGGACCTCCAGGGGGAGGGAGTTTCTGAGAGCTGGTGGCTCTTCACCCTCATGGGCTAAGGCAGGACGAGACCCAAGAGCCAGAAGCTAAAATCAGCAATAGCCCATCTGGGACTAAGTTGAAGAGATGGAACATGGAGCCAGGGGACTAGGTGACCTGGGGCCGTGGTGGAGGCAGGAGTCACTGGGGGGTTGTGACTTTGGGGTGTCCAGGGAGACAGGCTGGAAGGTCAGACGGGTCCCTCTCAGGGGGCTTCTGACACACGAACGCCAGTTGCCCCAGAGGGAGTGAACAGAGCAGGGAATCATCCAGTGACCTCTCTCCTGCCATCCATCTCCACCCTCTGACAAAGATGCCGGGGACCCCATTCCTTACCCAGCCTGGCTGAGAGACTTCAATGGACTTAACCTCCGTGGCCGAGTGCCAGTGACAGCACCTGGGGGTACTCTGAGCGCTGCACCAAACCCTGCAGGGCTGGGTCCAGGAGGAGCTCCGGCTGCGGTGGGAGAGCTGGGGGGAGCTGCTTCTGCAGGGCCCCTCCCTGTGCAATGATCTCCCCTCCCTTGTGCAGAGCGTGCTGTCCCCTCCCCCTCCAGCCTCTGCTCCCTCTCCAGCTGTCGCTCCTCCTCCCATTCCCTCTGCCCCTCCTCCTCCTTCCTCCCCACCCTTCCCATCCCGCTGAGACCCCTGGAGTCATGCTGGTGGGATCCACAGAGCCCAGCGACACTCCCAGACCCAACCCTGAGTCTCTCCTCCTCCTCATTCCTCTCCCTTCCAGCTCCTTTCTCACCCCCCTCCTTCTTCCACCCTCTCCCCTCCCCTCTCCCATGTTCTTTCTCCAGCGTCGCCCCAGTTTCCTTGACCCCCACAGTAAAAATGTAGAGTATTTTAGTGCACTTTCTTTTTTCATCAGAAAAGGGGGGTAGGGGAAGAGAGGCATAAGGAGAGGTTCGGCAGTGAGAAGTGAAGCAGAAGCCCCCAGAGTGGATGCCTACAGGAGTGTCACTGATCACCCAGGGAGAAGCTCTCTGTTACGGCATCCTGGATGCCCACGGCTCCCTGATCGGCCTGTTGGATGGCAATTGTGGATCAGCCTCCATTCCTAATCCAGGCCAAAAGGCCTCCCCTTCCCTTCACACATGTTGTGCAGGACAAAGCACAAAGCCATCACACACACGGGAGGTTGTGCTCCCTGAGGTCCAGGCAGTTGAGGCGGGATCTGAACCGTGCCTTCAAGTGGCCCATCTCAGCCTGGCATTGAACACGGCTCCACAACGGTTGAGGTGGCTGGTGTGGGGCTTCATGAGCCACGGCTGTAGGAGACGGGCTGCTTCCTCCACCAGGTAGACGGGAATGTCTATGGCCCCCACCCTGGTGGTGCGGTCAGGTAAGAAAGGAGCAGCTTCTGGAACATGCGCGAGTTACCGATCACACCTGAGTCACACGCCTTCCCCGACCACAACACTTAGATGTTCATGCACTGGCCGTGGTGGTCAGTCACGGCCTGTAAGACCTCTGAGACGCATCCCTTGTGAAATAGGGTGGATAGTGGTACAGGGATGGATGCACGGATGGACGGGTGGGTGGGAATTGAAAGATGAGATCTGATTGCAACTAGAATTGCTTCAAATCCGTCCCCAATTTCCCAGAAGCAGCGGCCTCAGGAGTCAGGACAAGTAACAGCACAAGTTGCTTTTCTCTCCTGAGTGACCTTTGTGCCTGTCCCAGCCCACAGGGAAACCTCCCACCTCGAGGGGTGCAGGTCCCACCGCACCCCCACATCCTCACTGTGCATGACATCACTGAACCCAGGCATCTTAGCTCCCAGCCAAGAGCATTAACCACCAGCCCAGCCTCCCCGTAAGGTCCATCCCCTCCTGGCTTGGGCAGGTCCAGCCGTTGCTCTGGTGGGCAAAGCCGGATGCATCAATACCTGAATGTTTTGCAACTTGACTTTATTACTGGCTGGCTGTGGGGCCAGCAAAAGAGCAGGGGACCTGAGCAAAATGCAGCGGAGCAGTGGAGGATCAGGGCTGATGTTTGATCAGCAGCAGATCGGCACAGATGTCCCAGAGTTCTCTCCTGCTGGATTGGCTGTGTCCAGGACCGGTGTGATTGGAGTGAGCGGTGGATGCTCCAGGGGACCAGTGCATGGGGAAGGCCCAGAGAGGGCAGGGCCGGGGGCGGTTCCAGCAGGGACGTGCAGGTGGACATTATGGGAAGGATCTCACACAAGATGTCACTCGCCTGGCTCATACCTGGCAACCCACCAGGTCCACCACAGGGTTTGGCTCCTCATTAACATGGTCCAGCAGCTCCCTAGCCAAGGGGCAGAACCCGGTCCTAAACCTGGATCTTAAGCTTCCTGATGCGTTGGGTGCAACCAGACCAGAAGAATGGTTGGGGAAGGGGTCTACAGCTTGCAAGCGGGAGGAAATTCAGTCTAGGCAGTGGGGCATTCAGCCCTTCTGCTGAGTAGTTCTGACATTTGGGCTTCTCCAAGGCAGGAGTGAGGCAGAGCCAGGCTGTGCAGTGACCCCTGGGGGGACTCAGGCCTGAAGCTGACTCATTTCATCCTGGATCCAACCAATGAAAGCGGAGACTCTGGTGTACATGCCAGGGATTTTCCCAGCACTAGATAACCGGGAGACCATTCCCTGGGCTTTTCCATCACACACCAAGGGGCCGCCGGAGTCGCCCTGCAGAACAAACCAGGCCAGGGATGAAAAACAGCTCAGTGACACCCCAATGCCACCCAGCCCCTCCTTGGCCCCTCACAAGCTCAGCCCGCTTGTCTCAGCCCAATCACTGATACACTCCTGCAAAGCGGCAATGCACTAAGAGCTTCAAGCCAGGAGAAGACTTACTGCTACAATATCTTCCCACTTCTGTGGGTGCTCCGCACACAGCATGGTCGCCCGGTTATAGTAATCGTACTTCAAGCACTTGCCATCCTCCACAACCTCCACATCCACCTCCTGCAGCACGTTGGCAGCAGCAATAGCGTGGCCCCAGCCAGCCACACTGCCCACCGTCCCGGGCTTCACCAATTCACCCATGTCAGGCAGGGGGATGGTTTTCACAAATCTGTTCAGCTTCACAGGCTTCTCCAACTGTGACATAGGAAGGATGAATTTGGAGGACAGGAGGGTGGGATGGGGCGGTGCCTGCAGCAGTGTGATGTCACTAGGGGTGGGGGATGGGATGGGGGTGGTACCTGCAGCAGTGTGAGGTCACTGGGGGTGGGGGATGGGATGGGGTGGTACCTGCAGCAGTGTGAGGTCACTGGGGGTGGGGGATGGGATGGGGCGGTGCCTGCAGCAGTGTGAGGTCACTGGGGGTGGGGGATGGGATGGGGTGGTACCTGCAGCAGTGTGAGGTCACTGGGGGTGGGGGATGGGATGGGGTGGTACCTGCAGCAGTGTGAGGTCACTGGGGGTGGGGGATGGGATGGGGCGGTGCCTGCAGCAGTGTGATGTCACTAGGGGTGGGGGATGGGATGGGGGTGGTACCTGCAGCAGTGTGAGGTCACTAGGGGTGGGGGATGGGATGGGGGCGGTACCTGCAGCACTGTGAGGTCACTGGGGCTGGGGGAGGGGCTGGGGGCGGTACCTGCAGCAGTGTGAGGTCACTGGGGGTGGGGGATGGGATGGGGTGGTACCTGCAGCAGTGTGAGGTCACTGGGGTGGGGGATGGGATGGGGGCGTACCTGCAGCAATGTGAGGTCACTGGGGGTGGGGGATGGGATGGGGTGGTACCTGCAGCAGTGTGAGGTCACTGGGGGTGGGGGATGGGATGGGGTGGTACCTACAGCAGTGTGAGGTCACTGGGGGTGGGGGATGGGATGTGGTGGTACCTGCAGCAGTGTGAGGTCACTGGGGGTGGGGGATGGGATGGGGTGGTACCTGTAGCAGTGTGAGGTCACTGGGGGTGGGGGATGGGATGGGGTGGTACCTGCAGCAGTGTGAGGTCACTGGGGTGGGGGATGGGATGGGGGCGTACCTGCAGCAGTGTGAGGTCACTGGGGGTGGGGGATGGGATGTGGTGGTACCTGCAGCAGTGTGAGGTCACTGGGGGTGGGGGATGGGATGGGGTGGTACCTGTAGCAGTGTGAGGTCACTGGGTCGGGGGATGGGATGGTGCTGTACCTGCAGCAGCATGATGTCATTTTCTAGGGTCTTGCTGTTGTACTGCGGGTGGGGGATCTGCCGGCGCACGCGGATGCGTTGTTGACTCGGTTCCTGTTTCGTGATGTTGTGGGCTCCAAGGATGACGGTGATCTCGCTGTGAAGGCCAAGAGCTACGCATGGGTCGTTGGGGGCAAGATGGGACGTGCGTTGGGGGATGAGCACACGAGGTTCCCACCATTGGACAGCGACGTGGGGGGCACAGGGCAGCCTGGGGGTCTCAGGCCGTGGTCTCAGACTCAGCCTCTGACATGGAGGAAGATCCGTGGCTCTTGGGGGCTGTGTGAGCTGTGGTCTGGGCTGGGCCTGGGTCTGGCTGGCTCAGGAGGGGGGGGCACCAGGAGTGTTTCTCTTCGGGGGGCAGCAGAAGCACAAAGCCCCTGCCCAGTGGGGTGGGATCCCAACTTGTCTCAGCACCAGTCCCTTGTGCTGCTGCCCTGAGCTTCCCTCCCCGCTGCCCCCATGACCCCTGGGTCTGTCCCCCTGCGTCTCTGTCTCACTCCCTGATGGATCCACACACAGGTACATGCTCAGCCCCCCAGCCCACCACCCTGCAGAGCTGATCTGTGGGTGAGACTCCTCCCTGCCTCATACTGGGCAAGGGGCCAAACCCCACCTAGGCTCCCTGGACACAGCCCCATTGATTATCCTAGCTCTGGGCCTGGGCCGTGTGTTTCAGAAGCCCCTAGAGATTCGCCGATGCCCCCTGAGCAAATCAGACCCATATGCTCTGCTCCCCCAGCCTGACCCTTCCCTGCCCCCCATGCCGGCACCAGAGCTCCTGGCTGTCCACTGCCCGCTTACCCCTCCACCCCCACATCCCAGCCCAGAGGCACTTACTCTCTCTGGCAGTGAGCAGCCGTCAGCACAAAGTTCTCCGACACCAGGAACCCGCCGCAGTGAGTGTAACTGGCTCCACATGGTCGTTCCAGACAGGCCATGTAGGGTCGGGAGTGGGGCTGGGCTTCACACCTGCTATTGATCCCTATTCAGGGGGAGATCAGGTTCATACAAAAGGCCCCATCCCTGCCAGAGCTTCACTGCCTCATCTCGCTCCCCCTTTATCATGATGTTCTCCCTGGGGGATCCCTGGGCCTGGATCTTGGCCCGTGCTCCTCTCTTCCCCACACTGGGCTCCCCCATGGGGCTGAGGATTGGATCTACAGCTGTGATTATACAGGGGGGGAAATGATGTCAAAAGACCCTGGTGTGAGCTAAACATTGTCCTGAATTCGTGGCTTTGGGTGTCCACCTGATGCCACATTGGGCCAGGGGGACTTTATCTCCCGCTCAGTGAGGGCTTCTGTGCCTCTCCTGTGACTCTTGGTATCTGTGCACTTTCCCCTTTCTCCCTGGTAGTCATGGGAACAGGAGTAGCAAGCTGTGTCCCCATGCACAAGGGGGCTACCCACCCCCACTCTCCCGAAACGGGGCCCCTCCATTGCACGTTCCCCCACCCTAACCACCAAACCATCCCCTAGCTGGGTCCCAGGAACCAGCCATTATTCCAGCAGAAGCCTCTGACTCTGCGGAGGAGCCGGGATGTGCAGCCAGCCCAGAGAGCACCTGGCTCTGTTCCCCAGGGACCCCGTCCCTGCGTTCTCACCCGCTCCGGTGGCTTTCAGCATCAGTATCTAGGGAAATCGTCAGGCCTTGAGTCTGAGTCCTGGGGGTTTATAGAGCCAGCAGCAAGCTCTCCAGTTGTGGGCCAATCAGAGCTAGCAGGGACCCTCAGAAACCTCAGCATCAGGGTGATGACACCAGGGGCAGAGTTTAGACACAGGAGAGCCTGGTTGGGCAAAGCCCCCCGCTCAGCACCCAGCCCCACCCAATGGGAGCAGAGGTAGCTGTTCTGAAGATTTCTGGTTTCCCTGGGTCTTTCTCTGCTGGGCTCTGCTGCTGTGCCCTGCTGTCCCTCCTCCCCGGCTCTCCTCCAGACAGTGGGGTGCGTATCCATCAGGATGCTGCCTCCTCGCTGGTCATGTCCAGAGAGTCAGGACAACCGATCAGCAGCACGGCCAGGAAATGTTTAAAAAGGACGGGGCCAAATCTCCCCCCAAAGCGCCCCTAAAACCACAACCCACTGAGCTGCCAGCAGGGTAGAGGTGTGGTTGGCTGGGTGGTGGGGTCACTAACAGTCCATTGAGCCAGACCTGCCCAGCACCCGGGCAGAAGTTGAGGGGTCTGGCTGGGGGGTGCAAAGTGGGAAGGAGGATTTTGGGGTGTAGCAAGGTGCTCTGAAGTGGGATTCAAGGGCTCAGAGGGTTGGAAAGGAACCAGGCGTGGAGGAACTGGTGTTTGTCAAAGGGGATGCTTTGACTAGGGCAAGGCTCAGTATTAGGAATTTGGGGTTGTGAAAGTAGAAAGAATTATACTGTAAGGCTGTGTCTAGACTGGCAAGTTTTTCCGGAAAATCAGCTGCTTTCCAGAAAAATTTGCCAGCTGTCTACACTGGCTGCTTGAATTTCCGCAAAAGCACTGACGATCTCATGTAAGATCGTCAATGCTTTTCCGGAAATACTATGCTGCTCCTGTTTGGGCAAAAGTCTGTTTCCGAAAGACTTTTGCGCAAAAGGGCCAGTGTAGACAGCTCAGATTTGTTTTCCGCAAAAAAGCCCTGATGGCGAAAATGGCCATCGGGGCTTTTTTGCGAAAAAGCGCAACTAGATTGGCCACGGATACTTTTCCACAAAAAGTGCTTTTGCGGAAAAGCGTCCTGCCAATCTAGATGCGCTTTTCCAAAAATGCTTTTAACAGAAAACTTTTCCGTTAAAAGCATTTTCGGAAAATCGTGCGAGTGTAGACGTAGCCTAAGAGAAAGATGAATTATGCTGTAATAATTGAATACGTTGAAGGAATACTGTTTGTCTCTGAACAGGAAGAAGAAAAGTACGTTAATGTTGTTTGTAGGTTTGCAGATCAGAGTGCTAGCCGGGTGGGCCTGAGTTAATAGGAAAAGGAACATTAGGTGTTAGGAAGAAAGCAAGTGAGATAACCAAGGAGACATGGACAGGAGATTGCTGTGTGCTTGATGTGGAAATGAAGATACTTGACTAGCCTCACACTAATCATGTGAAGTTTTGCCCCTCTTTTAATCCTGTTAATTTGGCTTTCTTTTGACTGTATAAATCAAAGGGTTTGAACCTTGCATGGCACTCACGTTTTCTGGGAGCATTTAGCAGAGCAGCTTTGCTAATAAACAGAGCGGTCTGACAAATCTGTGAGTCCTGTCTGACTTTGACAGGGGGTGTAGGGCAGGCATCAGGACTGCGACCCAGGGATTCAGAAGGCAGGAGGGGAACCAGAGCTGGGGAAGAAGGTTTGGGCCAAGGATGTGATCTGGGTGTGGGCACCAGGCAGCATGTACCTCAGTCCCCTACTAGCCCCACCCCTGAAGCTCCCATCGGCCGTGGCTCCCAGCAAACAGGAGCGGCTCCCCGGGCTGCTCTAACATGCACGAGCCACATGTTTTGGTCAAACACCGGAGACCTGGTCACCATGGAGGGGTGGGTGGGTATAGAGTCCCTGCAGGGCTCCCCCCAGCCCATGGGTGCTCCCTTCAGCCTGCGTGGCTTCATCTTCTGGTGCCTGCTGAGCAATCAGGGTGGGCTAGAGGGAGCCAGGGTACAGGATCTTCTCTCCCCACTACCCTCTACACCTCTTCATTAACCACCCATCCAAATTTCCACTCCTAGCTCTGCCGCTGCATGTCTGGCTGCTGCCTGGCTGGGGGAGCGGGGTGTCTGGGAGACAATATCTCCTTGGAGGAAAGAGCCCCATGGGAAAGTCCCTCTAGAATGGGGCATCCTCACCGGAGCATGAGGGACCTGTCTGGAGCCTGCACACCTGGCGCCAGGCGCATCTTCAGCGCCAGCATCCTATTGGTGGAGAACGCGGGCGCTGCCTTGGCTCCGTTCCCCTCTTCCTAACCAGGCTGTGTCTCAGGGCAGTGAGCTGGGGATGAGGAACTGGTTTGGGATCCTGGCACCCGGACGAAAAGCCCAGGGCAGGCATTCCCTCAGAGGGCGGGGAACAGGAGCCGGCCGGCTATTGGAACCATAGGCAGTGCAGATACCAGACATGAGAAGGGGACATCACTTACCTAGATTCCTCATCATATGCGAGATCCTAGTCCCAAATCCCAGGGAAGAGAGGGGGCTGCTATATGCGTTTGCCATGGTACCAGCCTGGCCCGTGGGCTGGGAATCTGTAAATGCCCAGAGACAGACTGAGCTATGGACCCTTCTCCAAACTCTGTGTCCCTCCTTGTCCAAGAGACGACCTCTCCGCACCCGTCAACTGCTCCCTGGGCTAGCATTCCCCTCCCCCCACCAGTCTGCTCCATCCAGTGACCCATGTGTCTGTCCCACAACTCTACCCCTCCTCTCTGCCACTCCCCAAGCTGCTCTCTGCCTCCTCCCCCTCTGAGCCAAGCAAAGCCCCTCACTGCATCCCCCTCCCCCAACGGTGGATTGTCCACTGGGCCAGCGACACCTATCCCCAGCAGCACCTGGCAATTGGGGATCCTCTTTGCCCCAACCCACTCCAACCACCCATCCTTCTGCTTGGGAGCAGGGTGGGGGTGTGGGGCTCACCCAGAGCTCCGTCTGAGGACCAGAGATACCCCTGTGCTTTGACCCCACTCCCTGGCAGGAGTACTGGGGACTCCAAGCAGGAAGGAGGGGGAGGGGACCCCACTTGCTCTGGCCCAGGGTCCCACTGCACTGCAATCCACCTCTGCCCCCCCCCCAGTGCCACTCTCTGTCCAACAGTCCCGGTGCTCCCAAAACTCCCTCCCTGCATTTCCAGCCTCTCATCCCCCCACCCCTTGTGTCCACGCTCTTCCCATGAGTAGGTGCCCCATTCCCAGCCTCACCCCACTGCTCCCCCTGCACATCCTCCAGGTCACCCTCAGGGGAGTGCTCCCCAGGCTGCTGTGTCTCACCACACACGTGTCCTGAGGGGCCGGCCCCATCTTATCCCTGCACAATGCACACCTGGATCTGGAAGGTGGGGCCACGTTGGGCACTTCTCCGCTGCTCTCCCGGGGCACCTGTTCCCTCTGCTCCCAGGTCACCTCGATGTGGCGGGTGTAGAATCCGACACCTGGCTGCTGAGGTGGCACAGCTGGATCTGTGTCCCTGGCTGCACTGAGCTCTCCAGGGCTCTGACAGGTGCCAAATTGGGAGTTAGTCACAAGCTGAGCAAAGTTCAGTGCAGGAAAATCCCTGCGTTGGCAGGGCAGGATCAGCCCAATAAAGACTCAATAAACTCCTGCTCCTTGTTCCCAGCTGTCTCTGCTATAACATAAGCTCCCTTTAGGGGAGGGTTTTGGCAAGCCCCACAGAACAACCCCAGTTGCCCGTTCCACAGCTGTGACCTTTGGCGGGGACTAGCTGGAGACGTGGGACTTCGTACCGGGTGGGAGTGGGTGACTCAGCGTCGGTCGGTCTAAACGGCACCCCTTTTCCGAGAAAGGGATGGAGACTAGGCCTGTCGATATCACAAATGAACCGGGAGTTGATATACCCTATGCTTCATTTGCATAATGGCGGCGGCTGCTCTTTTCCGAAACGGGGCTTTTTCGGGAAGAATCGGCAGTTTAGATGGGATCTTTCGAACAGCAAGCCCTTTTTCGCAAGGTCCTGTAAACCTCATTTTGTGAGGCATCAGGGATCTTGCAAAAAAGGGCGAAATGTTGAACAGATCCCCTCTAAAGTGCTGTTTTTTCCCAAAAAAGTCCTGCTTCAGAAAAAAATGGCAGCCGCCATTATACACATGAAGCACGGGATATGTAAATCTTGGTTTCATTTGTAATATCCATGCTCCTAATCTACATCCCTTTCTCAGAAAATGGGTGTCGTTTAGATGGACCGCCCCTGTGTCTCCTGTTCCCAATTGGTACAAAGTTCTGTGTCTCTGGCTTGTCCCTACCAAACGTCACAGCTGTGGAATGAGCAGCTGGGGCTGTTCTGCTGGGCTCCCAGAAACCCTCCTCTGAAGGGAACTCACGTCCTGGAAAAAGGGGTGAAGATATGGGCATGGGGCTCAGTCCGGGGGAGGGGCTGCACCGGGAGCTGGCGCTGGCTGTTTCTACCATCTGGGGTTTACTAGCTGGCAGGGGGAAGTTCTCTCCTGATGTCGAGGCCTAGGGAAGCGCTACCCAGGGACATGCAGGGTGGAGGTTGATCAATGAAAGCCCGGACACCCTGCGCCTTGAAGGAAAACACCCTGTGAATTGCATGTCAATTGCAGAGAGCCCAGGCCTATTGCAACACCGACTTTTACTGGCAGTTTTCAATCAGTTACATCGCTCTCTGCATCCAGGACACCAGGGTGCCAGACACACGGGTCACATCCCACAATTACCCAAGCTGGCCCCGTGACTATTTTGTCTTCATGACTGTGGGTGGTAACACTCATGGGCCGGCTCCGTCACAGAGTAAAAATGTCTCCGATTTTTATCATTTTTAGGTGTTGCAAGAGCCCCGATCATTTCTGGGGCCGGTTTTGTTCAACATCTTCCTGAATGGCCCAGATGAGGGGAGGGGCTGCACCTTCAGCAAGTTGGTGGATGACACTAGAGAGAGAGGTTGATACGCTGGGGGCAGGGATCGGGTCCAGAGTGGCCTGGACAAATTGAGGGATTGAGCCAAATGAAATCGGAGGAGGTTCAGCAAGAAGTGCAGAGTCCTGCTATTGGGATGGAAGAATCCCAAACATTGGTACAGGCTGGGGACCGACTGAGAAGGCAACCAAAATTATTATGCGGCTGGAGCACACGACCTACGAGGAGAGGCTGAGGGATTTGGGTTTGTTTAGTCTGCAGAAGAGACGAGCGAAGGGGGGACTTGAGAGCAGCCTTCAACTTCCTGCAGGGGGGTCCAAAGAGGCTGGCGAGAGGCTGTTCTCAGTGGGGGCAGAACAAGGAGCAATGGGCTCAACTCGCAGTGGGAGAGGTCTTGATTGGAGATTAGGAAAAACGATTTCCCTAGGTGGGTGGGGAAGCGCTGGGCTGGATTCCTTAGGGCGGGGCTGGAATCTCCATCCCTAGGGGTGTTTCAGTCCTGGCTTGACCAAGCCCTGGCTGGGATGGTTGAGTTGGGTTGGTCCTGCCTTGGGCAGGGGCTGGACTCGATGACTCCTGAGGTCTCTTCCGGCCCCGGGATTCAAGGATTCTAAGATTCTATGTGGCTTGTGAAAGCAAATCTGATTTGAAAGGAACCAGGTTTTTTTTTTCCATCTTTTTATGAATGGCCAGTCACTTAAGTAAGCATGCCCACAGGTTTAATGATTTTCTCCATGTAAGCAAGCTCATCTATTAGTGCCGACAAAGTTACTAATTGTGGAACTATTTAAGTTTAACTGTATGAACAATAAAAGAGCAGGGAGGGAGTATTTGCATCTTTCCCCATGCTGGGCATACAGCCAAGGCATTGAAAAAAACTGGTTTTTCTAAATATCTGACAGCCACTTAACAGCAGTGAGTTTCAGTTTTGGTTTAGTATAAAGAGAGTTAGTTGCAATCTCCTCGTCTTTCTTATCATGTGAAAGGTGCAAGGAACCCGACACAGACATTAGATTAGTCTAATCTAAAAAAAGACTTTGATATAACCTAAGGACCCAGCTGAAATCACCCTTGTTAAAACCAGGTGACACGGAGCTGGGAGTTAATGAATGAAACCTGGTGCGCTGGAATTTCCACCTAATTAGTTGACAAAATAGTAAGTTTTGCTAGACATAAAGGTTGGCTCCTTCTACCCACTGTTGCTGGCCAAGAAAGGGATTTTGTGAGAAAACGCTAATGAAGAAATCCAGGGCGAGTGCTCAAACAGCTGCTGTCAAGTTCACTGTCCAGTACCGGAATTGACCGAGTTGTTACCAGCATGTTAGGCGTTAGGTACGTTGGACAAGGTCAACTCCCAAGATGAGTGTAGGTAAAACCAGACTCAGCACCGGCCTGTAGGGACCTCCAGGGGGAGGGAGTTTCTGAGGGCAGGTGGCTCTTCACCCTCATGGGCTAAGGCAGGACGAGACCCAAGAGCCAGAAGCTAAAATCAGCAATAGCCCATCTGGGACTAAGTTGAAGAGATGGAACATGGAGCCAGGGGACCAGGTGACCGGGGGCCGTGGTGGAGGCAGGAGTCACTGGGGGGTTGTGACTTTGGGGTGTCCAGAGAGAGGCTGAAAGGTCAGACGGGTCCCTCTCAGGGGGATTCTGACACACGAACGCCAGTTGCCCCAGAGGGAGTGAACCGAACCGGGAATCATCCAGGGATCTCTCTCCTGTCATCCATCTCCACCATCTGACAAACAGAGGCTGGGGACCCCATTCCTTACCCTCACTGGCTAAGAGGCATCAATGCACTTGACCCTTCCCACTTCCCCCTCCCCACCCTCCCCATCCCCCCGAGGCCCCCGCACGCATGGCGGTGGGATCCACAGAGCCCGGCACCACTCCCAGCCCCAACCCTGAGCCTCTCCTCCCCCTTCCTCTCCCTTTCAGCTCCTTCGTCCCCCCTGCAAGGTTCTCAGCGCCCTCCTTCTTCCACCCTCCCTCCTCCCCTCTCCCGGGTTCTTTCCCCACCTCGCCCCGCTTTCTTTGACCTGCACAGTAAAAATGTAGAGTATTTTAGTGCGCTTTCTTTTTTCATCAGAAAAGGGGAGTGGGGGAAGAGAGGCATAAGGGCAGGTTCGGCAGTGAGGGGTGAAGCAGAAGCCGCCAGAGTGGATGCCTACGGGAGAGTGTCACTGATCACCCAGAGGGAAGCTCTCCGTTACGGCATCCTGGATGCCCACGGCTCCCTGATCGGCCTGTTGGATGGCAGTTGTGGATCAGCCTCCATTCCTAATCCAGGCCGGAAGGCCTCCCCTTCCCTTCACACGTGTTGTGCAGGACAAAGCACAAAGCCATCACACACACGGGATGTTGTGCTCCCTGAGGTCCAGGCAGGTAAGGCGGGATCTGAACTTCACCTTCAAGTGGCCCATCTCAGCCTGGCATTGAACACCACTCGAGAGGGGTTGAGGTGGCCACTGTAGGGCTTCATGAGCCATGTCTCTAGGAGACGGGCTGTTTCCTCCACCAGGCAGATGAGTATGTTTACAGACCCCACCCTGCTCCTGCGGTCAGGTAAGAAAGGAGCAGCTTCTGGAACACGCGCAAGTTACGGATCACACCTGAGTCACACGCCTTCCCCGACCACCCCACTGAGATGTCCATGAACTGGCCCCGGT
This sequence comes from Pelodiscus sinensis, assembly GCF_052426305.1. NCBI lineage: Eukaryota > Metazoa > Chordata > Testudines > Trionychidae > Pelodiscus > Pelodiscus sinensis. Next base: position 3,070,566 of record NC_143081.1, on the reverse strand, counting down.
GGTCAGTCACGGCCCGTAAGACCAGTGAGAAGCATCCTTTGTGAGACAGGGTAGATAGAGATATGGGGATGGATGGACGGGTGGGTGGGAATTGGAAAATTAGATCTGATTGCAACTAGAATTTGCAATTTTCCAAAAGCAGTGGCCTCAGGAGTCAGGACAAGTAACGGCACAAGTTGCTTTTCTCCCCTGAGTGACCTTTGTGCCTGTCCCAGCCCAATGGGAAACCTCCCCTCTCGAGGGGTGCAGGTCCCACCCACACCCCCAGATCCTCACTGTACATGACATCACTAAACCCAGGCATCTTGGCTCCCAGCCAAGAGCATTAACCACCACCCTGGCCTCTCTGTAAACTCCGTCCCCTCTTGGCCTGGGCAGGTCCAGCCGCTGCTCTGGTGGGCGAAGCTGATGCATCAATACCTGAATATTTTGCAACTTGACTTTATTACTGGCTGGCTGTGGGGCTGGCAACAGAGCAGGGGGAGCCGAGCGAAATGCAGAGAAGCAGGGGACTGGGGCAGGAGAGGATCAGGGCTGATGTTTGATTGGCAGCAGGTCAGCACAGATGTCCCAGAGTTCTCTCGCGCTGGACTGGTTGTATCAGGGTGTGTTTGGAGTGAGCGGTGGATGCTCCAGGGCCCAGCATGGAGGGAAGGCCCAGAGAGGGCAGGGCCGGGGGCAGTTCCAGCAGGGACGTGCAGGTGGCCATTACGGGGAGGATCTCACACAATCGGTCACTCGCCCGGCTCACACTTGGGAAAGCAGCAACCCATCGGGTCCACCCCAGGGTTTGGCTCCTCACGAACATGCTCCAGCCGCTCCTTGGCCTAGGGGCAGAACCCGGACCTGAACCTGGATCTTAAGTGTCCTGATGGGTTGGTCACAACCAGAGCAGAAGAGTGGTGGGGGGAGGGGACTGCAGCTTGCAAGGGGGAGGAAACTGAGGCTGGGCTGTGGGGCATTCAGCCCCTCTGCCGAGCAGGCCTGACACCTGGCCCTCTCCAGGGCACAGGAGCGAGGCAGAGCCGGGCTGTGCAGTGACCCCTGGGGGGGCTCAGGCCTGCAGCAGACCCATTTCCTTGTGGATCCAACCGATGAAAGCAGAGACTCTAGTGTACGTGCCAGGGATTTTCCCAGGGCGTGACCCACGGGAAGCGATGCCCTGGGCTTTTCCAACACACACGAGGGGGCCGCCGGAGTCGCCCTGCAGAACAAACCAGAACATGGATGGAAAATGGTCAGTGACACCCCAATGCACCCAGCCCCTTCTTGGCCCAGCACAAACCCAGCCCGCTTGTCTCAGCCCGATCACCCACACACTCCCTTGGAGAGGCAATCCACTGAGAGCTTCAAGCCAGGAGCAGATTTACCGGTACAATATCTTCCCATTTCTGTGGGTGCTCCGCACACAGCATGGTCGCCCGGTCGTAGTAATCATAGACCAAGCACTTGTCATCCTCCACCACCTCCACGTCCACCTCCTGCAGCACGTTGGCAGCAGCAATAGTGCAGCCCCAGCCGGCCACACTTCCCACCATCCCGGGCTTCACGCATTCACCCATCCGAGGCAGGGGGATGATTTTCACGTCTCCATTCAGCTTCGCAGGCTTCTCCAGCTGTCACAGAGGAAGGATGAACATGAATATCAGGGTTACACTAACGGGAAAAGGGATGAACATCACCCCCAGCAAAACCCCCCAAAGACAATTGATCCCAGATTGCATAAAGAACACACTATGGAAGGGGGAAGGTACAGGGGTGATACCTGCAGCAGTGTGAGGTCACTGGGGGTGGGGGATGGGATGGGGTGGTACCTGCAGCAGTGTTAGGTCATTGGGGGTGGGGGATGGGATGAGGGCGGTACCTGCAGCAGTGTGAGGTCACTGGGGGTGGGGGTGGGGGATGGGATGGGGTGGTACCTGCAGCAGTGTGAGGTCACTGGGGTGGGGGATGGGATGGGGGCGGTACCTGCAGCAGTGTGAGGTCACTGGGGGTGGGGGATGGGATGGGGCGGTACCTGCAGCAGTGTGAGGTCACTGGGGATGGGGGATGGGATGGGGCGGTACCTGCAGCAGTGTGAGGTCACTGGGGGTGGGGGATGGGATGGGGGTGGTACCTGCAGCAGTGTGAGGTCACTGGGGGTGGGGGATGGGATGGGGTGGTACCTGCAGCAGTGTGAGGTCACTGGGGGTGGGGGATAGGATGGGGGTGGTACCTGCAGCAGTGTGAGGTCACTGGGGGTGGGGGATAGGATGGGGGTGGTACCTGCAGCAGTGTGAGGTCACTGGGGGTGGGGGATGGGATGGGGCGGTACCTGCAGCAGTGTGAGGTCACTGCGGGTGGGGGATGGGATGGGGGTGGTACCTGCAGCAGTGTGAGGTCACTGGGGTGGGGGATGGGATGGGGCGGTACCTGCAGCAGTGTGAGGTCACTGGGGGTGGGCGATGGGATGGGGCGGTACCTGCAGCAGTGTGAGGTCACTGGGGGTGGGCGATGGGATGGGGGTGGTTCCTGCAGCAGTGTGAGGTCACTGGGGGTGGGGGATGGGAGGGGGGCGGTACCTGTAGCAGTGTGAGGTCACTGGGTCGGGGGATGGGATGGTGCTGTACCTGCAGCAGCATGATGTCATTTTTTACTGTCTTGCTGTTGTACTGCGGGTGGGGGATCTGCCGGCGCACGCGGATGCGTTGTTGACTCGGTTCCTGTTTCGTGATGTTGTGGGCTCCAAGGATGACGGTGATCTCGCTGTGAAGGCCAAGAGCTACGCATGGGTCGTTGGGGGCAAGATGGGACGTGCGTTGGGGGATGAGCACACGAGGTTCCCACCATTGGACAGCGACGTGGGGGGCACAGGGCAGCCTGGGGGTCTCAGGCCGTGATCTCAGACTCAGCCTCTGACATGGAGGAAGATCCGTGGCTCTTGGGGGCCGTGCGAGCTGTGGTCTGGGCTGGGCCTGGGTCTGGCTGGCTCAGGAGGGGGGGGCACCAGGAGTGTTTCTCTTCGGGGGGCAGCAGAAGCACAAAGCCCCTGCCCAGTGGGGTGGGATCCCAACTTGTCTCAGCACCAGTCCCTTGTGCTGCTGCCCTGAGCTTCCCTCCCCGCTGCCCCCATGACCCCTGGGTCTGTCCCCCTGCGTCTCTGTCTCACTCCCTGATGGATCCACACACAGGTACATGCTCAGCCCCCCAGCCCACCACCCTGCAGAGCTGATCTGTGGGTGAGACTCCTCCCTGCCTCATACTGGGCAAGGGGCCAAACCCCACCTAGGCTCCCTGGACACAGCCCCATTGATTATCCTAGCTCTGGGCCTGGGCCGTGTGTTTCAGAAGCCCCTAGAGATTCGCCGATGCCCCCTGAGCAAATCAGACCCATATGCTCTGCTCCCCCAGCCTGACCCTTCCCTGCCCCCCATGCCGGCACCAGAGCTCCTGGCTGTCCACTGCCCGCTTACCCCTCCACCCCCACATCCCAGCCCAGAGGCACTTACTCTCTCTGGCAGTGAGCAGCCGTCAGCACAAAGTTCTCCGACACCAGGAACCCGCCGCAGTGAGTGTAACTGGCTCCACATGGTCGTTCCAGACAGGCCATGTAGGGTCGGGAGTGGGGCTGGGCTTCACACCTGCTATTGATCCCTATTCAGGGGGAGATCAGGTTCATACAAAAGGCCCCATCCCTGCCAGAGCTTCACTGCCTCATCTCGCTCCCCCTTTATCATGATGTTCTCCCTGGGGGATCCCTGGGCCTGGATCTTGGCCCGTGCTCCTCTCTTCCCCACACTGGGCTCCCCCATGGGGCTGAGGATTGGATCTACAGCTGTGATTATACAGGGGGGGAAATGATGTCAAAAGACCCTGGTGTGAGCTAAACATTGTCCTGAATTCGTGGCTTTGGGTGTCCACCTGATGCCACATTGGGCCAGGGGGACTTTATCTCCCGCTCAGTGAGGGCTTCTGTGCCTCTCCTGTGACTCTTGGTATCTGTGCACTTTCCCCTTTCTCCCTGGTAGTCATGGGAACAGGAGTAGCAAGCTGTGTCCCCATGCACAAGGGGGATACCCACCCCCACTCTCCCGAAACGGGGCCCCTCCATTGCACGTTCCCCCACCCCCACCTCCACACCATCCCCTAGCTGGGTCCCAGGAACCAGCCATTATTCCAGCAGAAGCCTCTGACTCTGCGGAGGAGCCGGGATGTGCAGCCAGCCCAGAGAGCACCTGGCTCTGTTCCCCAGGGACCCCGTCCCTGCGTTCTCACCCGCTCCGGTGGCTTTCAGCATCAGTATCTAGGGAAATCAGCAGGCCTTGAGTCTGAGTCCTGGGGGTTTATAGAGCCAGCAGCAAGCTCTCCAGTTGTGGGCCAATCAGAGCTAGCAGGGACCCTCAGAAACCTCAGCATCAGGGTGATGACACCAGGGGCAGAGTTTAGACACAGGAGAGCCTGGTTGGGCAAAGCCCCCCGCCCAGCACCCAGCCCCACCCAATGGGAGCAGAGGTAGCTGTTCTGAAGATTTCTGGTTTCCCTGGGTCTTTCTCTGCTGGGCTCTGCTGCTCTGTCTCTGCTGTCCCTCCTCCCCGGCTCTCCTCCAGACAGTGGGGTGCGTATCCATCAGGATGCTGCCTCCTCGCTGGTCATGTCCAGAGAGTCAGGACAACCGATCAGCAGCACGGCCAGGAAATGTTTAAAAAGGACGGGGCCAAATCTCCCCCCAAAGCGCCCCTAAAACCACAACCCACCGAGCTGCCAGCAGGGTAGAGGTGTGGTTGGCTGGGTGGTGGGGTCACTAACAGTCCATTGAGCCAGACCTGCCCAGCACCCGGGCAGAAGTTGAGGGGTCTGGCTGGGGGGTGCAAAGTGGGAAGGAGGATTTTGGGGTGTAGCAAGGTGCTCTGAAGTGGGATTCAAGGGCTCAGAGGGTTGGAAAGGAACCAGGCGTGGAGGAACTGGTGTTTGTCAAAGGGGATGCTTTGACTAGGGCAAGGCTCAGTATTAGGAATTTGGGGTTGTGAAAGTAGAAAGAATTATACTGTAAGGCTGTGTCTAGACTGGCAAGTTTTTCCGGAAAATCAGCTGCTTTCCAGAAAAATTTGCCAGCTGTCTACACTGGCTGCTTGAATTTCCGCAAAAGCACTGACGATCTCATGTAAGATCGTCAATGCTTTTCCGGAAATACTATGCTGCTCCTGTTTGGGCAAAAGTCTGTTTCCGAAAGACTTTTGCGCAAAAGGGCCAGTGTAGACAGCTCAGATTTGTTTTCCGCAAAAAAGCCCTGATGGCGAAAATGGCCATCGGGGCTTTTTTGCGAAAAAGCGCAACTAGATTGGCCACGGATACTTTTCCACAAAAAGTGCTTTTGCGGAAAAGCGTCCTGCCAATCTAGATGCGCTTTTCCAAAAATGCTTTTAACAGAAAACTTTTCCGTTAAAAGCATTTTCGGAAAATCGTGTGAGGGTAGACGTAGCCTAAGAGAAAGATGAATTATGCTGTAATAATTGAATACGTTGAAGGAATACTGTTTGTCTCTGAACAGGAAGAAGAAAAGTACGTTAATGTTGTTTGTAGGTTTGCAGATCAGAGTGCTAGCCGGGTGGGCCTGAGTTAATAGGAAAAGGAACATTAGGTGTTAGGAAGAAAGCAAGTGAGATAACCAAGGAGACATGGACAGGAGATTGCTGTGTGCTTGATGTGGAAATGAAGATACTTGACTAGCCTCACACTAATCATGTGAAGTTTTGCCCCTCTTTTAATCCTGTTAATTTGGCTTTCTTTTGACTGTATAAATCAAAGGGTTTGAACCTTGCATGGCACTCACGTTTTCTGGGTGTATTTAGCAGAGCGGCTTTGCTAATAAACAGAGCGGTCTGACAAATCTGTGAGCCCTGTCTGACTTTGACAGGGTGTAGGGCAGGCATCAGGACTGCGACCCAGGGGTTCAGAAGGCAGGAGGGGAACCAGAGCTGGGGAAGAAGGTTTGGGCCAAGGATGTGATCCGGGTGTGGGCACCAGGCAGCATGTACCTCAGTCCCCTACTAGCCCCACCCCTGAAGCTCCCATCGGCCGTGGCTCCCAGCAAACAGGAGTGGCACCCCGGGCTGCTCTAACATGCACGAGCCACATGTTTTGGTCAAACACCGGAGACCTGGTCACCATGGAGGGGTGGGTGGGTATAGAGTCCCTGCAGGGCTCCCCCCAGCCCATGGGTGCTCCCTTCAGCCTGCGTGGCTTCATCTTCTGGTGCCTGCTGAGCAATCAGGGTGGGCTAGAGGGAGCCAGGGTACAGGATCTTCTCTCCCCACTACCCTCTACACCTCTTCATTAACCACCCATCCAAATTTGCACTCCTAGCTCTGCCGCTGCATGTCTGGCTGCTGCCTGGCTGGGGGAGTGGGGTGTCTGGGAGACAATATCTCCTTGGAGGAAAGAGCCCCATGGGAAAGTCCCTCTAGAATGGGGCATCCTCACCGGAGCATGAGGGACCTGTCTGGAGCCTGCACACCTGGCGCCAGGCGCATCTTCAGCGCCAGCATCCTATTGGTGGAGAACGCGGGCGCTGCCTTGGCTCCGTTCCCCCCTTCCTAACCAGGCTGTGTCTCAGGGCAGTGAGCTGGGGATGAGGAACTGGTTTGGGATCCTGGCACCCGGACGAAAAGCCCAGGGCAGGCATTCCCCCAGAGGGCAGGGAACAGGAGCCGGCCGGCTATTGGAACCATAGGCAGTGCAGATACCAGACATGAGAAGGGGACATCACTTACCTAGATTCCTCATCATATGCGAGATCCTAGTCCCAAATCCCAGGGAAGAGAGGGGGCTGCTATATGCGTTTGCCATGGTACCAGCCTGGCCCGTGGGCTGGGAATCTGTAAATGCCCAGAGACAGACTGAGCTATGGACCCTTCTCCAAACTCTGTGTCCCTCCTTGTCCAAGAGACGACCTCTCCGCACCCGTCAACTGCTCCCTGGGCTAGCATTCCCCTCCCCCCACCAGTCTGCTCCATCCAGTGACCCATGTGTCTGTCCCACAACTCTACCCCTCCTCTCTGCCACTCCCCAAGCTGCTCTCTGCCTCCTCCCCCTCTGAGCCAAGCAAAGCCCCTCACTGCATCCCCCTCCCCCAACGGTGGATTGTCCACTGGGCCAGCGACACCTAGCTGGGCCAGCACCTGGCAATTGGGGGTCCCCTGTGCCCCAAACCACTCCAACCACCCATCCTCCTGCTTGGGAGCAGTGTGGGGGTGTGGGGCTCACCCATAGCTCTGTCTGCGGACCAGAGGTACCCCTGTGCTTTGACCCCACTCCCTGGCAGGAGTACTGGGGACTCCAAGCAGGAAGGAGGGGGAGGGGACCCCACTTGCTCTGGCCCAGGGTCCCACTGCACTACAATCCACCTCTTCCCCCCCCCCCCCCAGTGCCACTCTCTGTCCAACAGTCCCGGTGCTCCCAAAACTCCGTCCCTGCATTTCCAGCCTCTCATCCCCCCACCCCTTGTGTCCATGCTCTTCCCATGAGTAGGTGCCCCGTTCCCGGCCTCACCCCACTGCTCCCCCTGCACATCCGCCAGGTCACCCTCAGGGGAGTGCTCCCCAGGGTGCTGTGTCTCACCACACACACGTGTCCTGAGGGGCCGGCCCCATCCTATCCCTGTGCAATGCACACCTGGATCTGGAAGGTGGGGCCACGTTGGGCACTTCTCCGCTGCTCTCCCGGGGCACCTGTTCCCTCTGCTCCCAGGTCACCTCGATGTGGCGGGTGTAGAATCCGACACCTGGCTGCTGAGGTGGCACAGCTGGATCTGTGTCCCTGGCTGCACTGAGCTCTCCAGGGCTCTGACAAGTGCCACCTGGGGAGGAAGTCACAAGCTGAGCAAAGTTCAGTGCAGGAAAATCCCTGCATTGGCAGGGCAGGATCAGCCCAATAAAGATTCAATAAACTCCTGCTCCTTGTTCCCAGCTGTCTCTGCTATAACATGAGTTCCATTTAGGGGAGGGTTTTGGCAAGCCCCACAGAAAAACCCCAGCGGCCCGTTCCACAGCTGTGACCTTTGGCGGGGACTAGCCAGAGACACGGGACTTCGTACCGGGTGTGAGCGGGTGACTCAGCGTCGGTCAGTCTAAACGACACCCCTTTTCCGAGAAAGGGATGGAGACTAGGCCTGTCGATATCGCAAATGAACCGGGAGTTGATATACCCTGTGCTTCATTTGCATAATGGCTGCGGCTGCTCTTTTCCGAAACGGGGCTTTTACGGGAAGAATCGGCAGTTTAGATGGGATCTTTCGAACAGCAAGCCCTTTTTCGAAAGATCCTGTAAACCTCGTTTTGTGAGGCATCAAGGATCTTGCAAAAAAGGGCAAAATGTTGAACAGATCCCCTCTAAAGTGCTGTTTTTTTCCCAAAAAAGTCCTGCTTCAGAGAAAAATGGCAGCCGCCATTATGCACATGAAGCACGGGATATGTAAATCTTGGTTTCATTTGCAATATCCATGCGCCTAATCTACATCCCTTTCTCAGAAAATGGGCGTCGTTTAGATGGACCGTCTCTGTGTCTCCCGTTCCCACCTGGTACGATGTCCTTTGTCTCTGGCTAGTCCCTCCCAAAGATCACAGCTGTGGAATGAGCAGCTGGGGCTGTTCTGCTGGGCGCACAGAAACCCTCCCCTAAAGAAAACTCACATCCTGGAAAAAGGGCTGTAGTTTTGATACATGAAGATATGGGCATGGGGCTCAGGCCGAGGGAGGAGGGTGCACCAGGAGCTGGCGCTGGCTGTTTCTACCATGTGGGGTTTACTAGCTGGCAGGGGAAAGTTCTCTCCTGATGTCGAGGCCTAGGGAAGTGCTACCCAGGGACATGCAGGGTGGAGGTTTATCAATGAGAGCCCGGACACCCTTCACCCGTGAATTGCATGTCAGTTGCAGAGAGCCCAGGCCTATTGCAATACCGACTTTTACTGGCAGTTTTCAATCAGTTACATCGCTCTCTGCATCCAGGACAACACGGTGCCAGACACACGGGTCACATCCCACAATTATCCAAGGTGGCCCTGTGACTATTTTGTCTTCATGAATGCGGGTGGTAACACACATGGGCTGGCTCCGTCACCGGGTCTCTGATTTTGTATCATATTTAGGTGTTGCAAGAGCCCTGAGGATCGGTTCTGGGGCCGGTTTTGTTCAACATCTTCATGAATGGCCCAGATGAAGGGATGGGTTGCAACCTCAGTAAGTTGGTGGATGACGCTAGAGAGAGAGGTTGATACGCTGGGTGGCAGAATCGGGTCCAGAGTGGTCTGGACAAATTGAGGGATTGGGCCAAATGAAATCGGAGGAGGTTCAGCAGGAAGTGCAGAGTCCTGCTCTTGGGACGGAAGAATCCCAAACATTGGTACAGGCTGGGGACTGACTGGGGGGGCAACCAAAATGATTGGGGGGTTGGAGCACACGACCTACGAGGAGACGCTGAGGGATTTGGATTGGTTCAGTCAACAGAAGAGAAGAGCGAGGGGGGATTTGAGAGCAGCCTGCAACTCCCTGCAGGGGGGTTCCAGAGGCTGGAGAGAGGCTGTTCACAGTGGGGCAGGTGGCAGAAAAAGGAGCAATGGGCTCAGGTCTCAGTGGGAGAGATCTACATTGGATATTAGGGAAACTGATTTGCCGAGGCGGGTGGGGAAGCGCTGGGCTGGGTTCCCTAGGGAGGGGGTGGAATCTCCATCCCTAGAGGTGTTTCAGTCCCGGCTTGACCAAGCCCCGATTGGGTTGATTGAGTTGGGGTTGGTCCTGCCTTGGGTAGGGGGCTGGACTCGATGACTCCTGTGGTCTCTTCTAGCCCTGGGATTCAAGGATTCTGTGATTCTATATGGCTTGTGAAAGTAAAACTGATTTGAAAGGAACCAGGGTTTTTTTTCTGTCTTTTTATGAATGGCCAGTCACGTAAGTAAGCATGCCCACAGGTTTAATGATTTTCTCCACAGAAGCAAGCTCGTCTATTAGTGCCGACAAAGTTACTATTTGTGGAACTATTTAAGTTTAACTGTATGGACAATAAAAGAGCAGGGAGGGAGTTTTTGCCTCTTTCCCCATGCTGGGCACACAGCCAATGCCATGAAAAAATCTGTTTTTTCTAAGTATCTGACAGCCACTTAACAGCAGTGAGTTTCAGTTTTGGTTTAGTATAAAGAGAGTTAGTTGTAAGCTCCTCGTCTTTCTTATCATATGAAAGGTGCAAGGAACCCGACACAGACATTAGATTAGTCTGATCTAAAAAAAGATTTTGATATAACCTAAGGACCCAGCTGAAATCACACTTGTTAAAACCAGGTGACACAGCGCTGGGAGTTAATGAACGAAACCTGGTGCGCTGGACTTTCAACATAATTAGTGGACAAAATTGTAAGTTTTGCTACACATCAAAGTTGGCTCCTTCTCCCCAGTGTTGCTGGCCAAGAAAGGGATTTTGTGAGAATACGCTAATGAAGAAATCCAGGGCGAGTGTTCAAACAGCTGCTGTCAATTTCACTGTCACCTGAATTGACAGAGTTGTTACCAGCATGTTAGGTGTTAGGTATGTTGGACAAGGTCAACTCCCGAGATGACTGTAGGTAAAAACAGACTCAGCACTGGCCTGTAGGGACCTCCAGGGGGAGGGAGTTTCTGAGAGCAGGTTGCTCTTCACCCTTATTGGCTGAGGCATCACTCACCTGCCTTCCTCATCAATTACCAGCTCAGATCCCCGACTGCCAAGGCAGCAGTGAGGCAGTCAACTGCTATCACAGTGGTAACAGCCTGGGCTGTGGGCTGGGAATCTGGAAATGCCCCAATTGAGCTCTGGACCCCCCAATCTTTGTGTCCTTCCCTGCACAAGGGACTATTCTTCACCTCTCCCCCCCATCTGCTCCCCAGACTAACATCCCTCTCCCCCACCGGTCTGCTCCATCCAGTAACCCATGTGGCTGTCCCGCAACTCTACCCCTCCTCTCTGCCACCCCCCAACCTGCTCTCTGCTTCCTCCCCCTCGGAGCCAAGCAAAGCCCCTCGCCTCCTTCCCTTCCCACAATGGTGGATTGTCCACTGGCATCTATCCCCAGCAGCACCATGAAATCAGGGCTCCCCTGTTCCCCAGACCACTCCAAGCCACTCAGGTTCATGCTTGGGAGCAGAGGGAGGGGTGTGTGGTGCTCACTAAGAGCTCCTTCTAAGTCCCAGAGGCACCCAGAAGAGAGAGGCCAGCCCCTGTACCGTGACCCCACACCCTCGCAGAATTTCTGGGGACTCCAGGCAGAAGGGAAGGGAAGGGGACCCCACTTGCTCTGGCCCAGGCTGACCCCACTGCAATCCACCTCCGCCCCCCCATACCACTCTGTCCTGGTGCCCCCCAGAACTCCCTCCCTGCATTTCCAGCCTCTTAACCCTCCACCTCTTGTGTCCAGCTCTTCCCATGAGTAGGTGCCCCATTCCCAGCCTCACCCCACTGCTCCCCTGGCTCTCCCACTGTACTCACCCCAGGTCACGCTCAGGGGGGTGCTCCCCAGGCTGCCGTGTCTCACCACACACAAAGTTCAGTCAAGGAAAACCCCTGCTTCGGTGGGGCAGGATCAGCCCAATAAAATTTCAATAAACTCCTGCTCCTTGTTCCCAGCTGTCTCTGTTAGAACGTGAGTTCCCTTTAGGGGAGGGTTTCAGCAAGTCCAGCAGAACAGCCACAGCTGCTTATTCCACAGCTGTGATGTTTGGGAAGGACTAGCTGGAGAGACAGGTCTTTGTTCCGGGTGGGAACGGGAGACAGTGACGGTCCGTCTAAACGACACCCCTTTTCCGAGAAAGGGATGGAGACTAGGCCTGTCGATATCACAAATGAACCGAGGATTGATATAGCCCGTGCTTCATTTGCATAATGGAGGCTGCCGTTTTTTTCCGAAATGGGACTTTTTCAGGAAGAAACAGCTGACAAAGTTCATGCTTTGTGTAACTTCTTAAGTTTAACTGTATGAATAATAGAAGAGCAGGGATGGAGTTTTTGGATCTTTACCCATGCTGGGCATACAGCCAAGGGAATGAAACAAGCTGTTTTTTCTAACTATCGTACAGTCACTTAACACCAGCGAGTCTCAGTTTTGATTTAGCATAAAGGAAGTTAGTTGTAACTTTCTTATCATGTCAAAGGTTCATGGAAGTCAGACCTAGACATTAGATTAGTCTGATCTAAAAAAATACTTTGATATAACCTAAGGACCATGCTGAAATCATGCTTGTTAAAACTAGGTGACATGGAGCTGGGAGTGTGAGAGTCAAAACTGGTGTGCTGGAGGTTGGACCTAATTTGTGGACGAAATAGGAAGTTCTGCAGGGGAGGAGTTCTGCCTCCCAGCCAGCCTGCTCTAACTATTAGACCCCACTTCCCTCCTCGTGCTGAAATAGAACCCAGAGGTCTTGGATCCCAACCCTTCTCCCTCACACTAATCATTAAGTGGTTCCCAGCCATCCTTCTCTCCCCCTGTGATTGCAGGAGTAGGATGTTATATTTCAGGCTTAATAATGTTGTAAGGTATGACTTAATTTCATCCTGCCAGATACCCTTGTTTGTGACCTTCTGGGCCACTGGAAGAAACCCATCCAATGCTAAGGCAGGGAAAGACCATCGTGCCCTTTAGTTAAATATACATTTCTTTGCTTTAAGGTTTCGTAAGTGAGACGCGGGATCTTGTATTGTGTCTATGTTAATAAGATTAGAGGGATGTCGAAGGCCTGGGCCACAGTGTGAACAGTTTTGATTACAAGAGGTAGTAAGGTTTAATTGACAATGCTTTTCTACTGCTCAATATAAAGCACTGCTGTTTGCATACCGTTGAAGGTCGCTGTAAAAGACTGGTTGTGTGAATGACCAATGTATGCATCAGAAAAAGATAAGATGTGACGGACGTTATTAAAACCAGATGGTCAAGAGAAGAGAGGTGAAGACATGTAACGAGATGCCAGAGAACCATCAAGGCACATCCATGATTATGGAAGGGCAGGTTGATGACCTTAAGGTGGAGTTGGAACCGTTAAAGACAATTGATGAACTCAATCAAGGCCAGGATGACCCTCTCGGAGGTATTGTGGAAGGTTAACATCAAAAGCTAACACCAACTGAGGAGTAACCAGTCACAAATCCATCGACTTCAACAGAGAAAAAGGACGATGAGAAAAGGGGGCTTTGCCATGGGACTTTGGGTTCGTCTTGCCACCAAATCCAGGAGCCTCAGCTCGTGACCGACAGAGCCCGGCTCCCCCTCTGTGATTGATCTGGAGGGGCCACTAGGTTGATGCAGGCTCTGGACTGGTAACTAGAACATCGACTGGCAGGACTGTGTGCACGGGGTGTGTATGTGCGGGTGATTGAAAAGCATCTGCAACAGTTGTATTCCCAGTCAATGCGGCGTCCTGCCTTCTCCCCTATAAAAGATCTCATGTGCTTTGTATGGGCATAACGTGCTCCCTTCCCTATGGTGTCCACTGCCCCAGCTCCCTCCTGCCTCCTTGGAGCTGCCTGACCACCCCCTTCCTGAGCCACACTGAGCGCGGGGGACCCAGGACTCACCAGCACGTGGGGCGCTCGTATTATCTCCCGCACCAGGACCCGGCACTCAGTCTCCACCCAGGAGTTCCAGAAGCGGTACCAAGCTCTGATCTCGTTCCATAATGCCCTGTCTCTTGGGGTGAACCCATTGGGGGAAACCAGCCTGCCGCTGTCACTGTCACAAGCCATGAGCAATAAATCATTCACCCTCAACACACTCAGCCGCTTGGGCAGCCCAGGAGGCGCCTCCGCTGAGATGAACTGGAAAGAAGAGAGACGGTGCAGCCCTGCAGGAGGGAGTGAGCGATGGGGAAGGGGACCCAGGAATCCGGGGCAGTAGCAACCCACGGCGGCCAGCAACACCCAACCCTGGAGGCGTGAGACTGGGCTGGGGAAGGGGACCCAGGTATCTGGGGAAGGGGACCCAGGTATCTCACTTACCCACTCAGGAGACGGAGCAGGGAGAGAGGAGCCCGAGAGACACCGGTACAGGGTCGATCCCAGCATCCATTGCCCTAGAGGGGCTCTCCCCGATGAACTCTGAGTCATTTACAGGAAACACTAGAGAGGAAACGCGAATGCGCATGAGCTGAGCAAAGTTCACCAAAGGGTCAGGATGCTCGCTTTTAGTCGCCCTGCTCTCCGTGTCACCAGAACCCTCCCTACTCACCCCCAGTGCACTGAAGTCTGAGTCACGCCTCTTGCTGCTTCCCAGCTGCCTCTGTTACTGCATCTTGATCTTATGATGCTGTAACAGATCATTAAGTTTGCAGATGATACCAAACTGGGTGGGGTTGCAACTTCTTTGGAGGATAGGGACATAATTCAAAATGACCTTAACAAGTTAGAGAAATGGTCAGAGGTAAACAGGATGAAGTTTAATAAATAGAAATGCAAAGTGCTCCAGGGTATGTCTACACTACCCTCCTAGTTCGAACTAGGAGGGTAATGTAGGCATACCGCACTTGCAAATGAAGCCCGGGTTTGAATTTCCCGGGCTTCATTTGCAAGTGCGGTATGCCTACATTACCCCGCTAGTTCGAACTAGCGGGGTAGTATAGACATACCCCCACTTAGGAAGGAACAATCAGTTCCATACATACAAGATGGGAAGCGACTGTCTAGGAAGGAGCATGGCGGAAAGGGATCTAGGGGTCATAGTGGACCACACGTTGAATATGAGTCAACAGTGTGATGCTGTTGCAAAAAAAGCAAATATGATTCTAGGTTGTATCAACAGGTGTGTGGTAAGCAAAACTCGTGAAGTCATTCTGCCGCTCTACTCTGCACTAGTTAGGCCTCAGCTGGAGTACTGTGTCCAGTTCTGGGCACCACATTTCAAGAAAGATGTGGAGAAATTGGAAAGGGTCCAGAGAAGAGCGACAAGAATAATTAAAGGTCTAGAGAACATGACCTATGAAGCCAGGCTTCATGAACTGGGCTTGTTTAGTTTGGAAAAAAGAAGATTAAGGGGGGACATGAGAGCGGTTTTCAAATATCTAAAAGGGTGTCACAAGGAGGAAGGAGAAAATGTGTTCCTCTTGGTTTCTGAGGACAGGACAAGGAGTAATGGGCTTAAAGTGCAGCAGGGGAGGTTTAGATTGGACATTAGGAAAAAATTCCTAACTGTCAGGGTGGTCAAATATTGGAATAAATTGCCAAGGGAGGTGGTGGAATCTCCCTCTCTGGAGATATTTAAGAACAGGTTAGATAGACATCTGTCAGGGATGGTGTAGACGGAGCTTGGTCCTGCCTTGAGGGCGGGGGGATGGACTCGATGACCTCTTGAGGTCCCTTCCAGTTCTATGATTCTATAATTAAGGGAGGGTTTCAGTGAGCCCAGCAAAACAGCCCCCATCTAGGACCTTTAGTAAGGACTAGAGGGAGACATAGGACTTGGTGGAGGGTGGGAAGGGGCAGCACACAGACGGGCAGAGGACTCGTGGCTGGACAGCAGGGTGGGCAGGGAGCTGGCACTGGCCGTGTTTAACATCGGTAGTGTACTCACCAACAGAGGAATGTTCTGTCCTGATCTCAAGGCATCATGGGGTCCCCACATGACATACAGGGTGGAGGACGGACGACCTGCCCACTGGAGGAAAAAAACATCCAGGAGCTGTTGCAAGACCCATCATTTTCTGATCATTGTTGTCGTCGGTCTCGGATTTTCTGTGGGGTTGCAAAGGGCTTGTGGTATCACAATGGATGTTTTTTGCTTCTTCTCAAAGGCAGCCACACGCTCCCCTAGGAAATCCACTGGGGCTGGAGTTTTGCTCCAAGTGAGTAAGTTGATGCATCGGTGTGTCACATTTCTACGGAAATGCCTTAAGTGTGTCAACAGAAAAAGGGGGGGAAGATGTTTTTCTAATGTTGTCCAATCTGGGCACACAGCCAAGGCTGAGATAAGAGTCGGCTACTCATTCCTCTTCTACACCCCAGCCTGGGGCTTTCAGTTTTGTTCATCTACAGACGAAGGAGGCAGGGATCGGGCTGAAGCGCACATGGCCTGGCTGCAAGCACATCTCCTGCAGCAGAGCTGAGAACAGTCACTTCCGGCTCACAGAGGGGAGCTGGGCTTCAGGCACCGTGTCCACTGACCATCTCTCTAAGTTCTCTACAGATGGACTAGTTGTGAGGGGGGGCCAGGCTGCACCACCTGGGATGGTCTCCCGCACCCCACGTTTCCGCAGGCTCCCCTGTCCTATGGCCAAGTCCCAGGGTGTGTCTAGACTACAGGGTTTTGTTGACAAAAGTGGACTTTTGTCGACAAAACTAGACCTGCGTCCACACTGCCTTTGAGTTATGTCGACATAACGTCGACAGAACTCAGCAGTTTTGTCGACGTATGTAAACCTCATTCTACGAGGAATAACGCCTTTTATCGACAGAGTTCTGTTGATAGAAGGCATTATTGCATCTACACTGTCCTTTGCGTCCACACTGTTATGTTGACAAAGCGGCTTGCTTTGTTGACAGAACTGGATGTCGTCTAGACGCTCTTTGTCAACAGAAGCTTTGTTGACAGTATCTGTTGACAAAGCTTCTGTCAACAAAACCCTGTAGTCTAGACATACCCATACTGTTGACAAAAGGCGTCTAGATGACATCTCAGTCTACATAAGAGTGTGGACGCAAAGGACAGTGTAGATGCAATAATGCCTTCTATCGACAGAACTCTGTCGACAAAAGGCGTTATTCCTCGTAGAATGAGGTCAACAAAACTTCTGTCGACAACACTTCTGTCGTCTAGACATACCCTCAGAGACAGCACCTGGGGCTACTCTGAGCGCTGCACCAAACTGTGCAGGGCTGGGTCTAGGAGGAGCTGTGGCCACGGTGGGAAAGCTGGTGGGACTTGCTTAGGTAGGGCCAACTCTCTGTGCAATAATGTACCCTACCTTGTGCAGAGTATTCTACCTCCTTTTCCCTCTCCCCCTCCTGCTTCTCCCTCCACAGCCTCCCCATCCCGCCGAGGCCCCCGCACCCATAGTAGTGGGATCCACAGACCCCGGCAACCCTCCAAGCCCCAGCCCTGAGCCTCTTCTCCCCCTTCCTCTCCCTTCTAGCTCCTTCCTCCCCACTGCAAGGTTCTCAACACTGTCACTCTTCCATCCTTTCTCCTCCCCTCTCCTGGACTCCTTCCCTAGACTTGTCGCAGTTTCTTTGACCCCACAGTAAAACTGTAGAGTGTTTTCAGAACAAAACGTGCCCTTTCTTTTCATCAGCAAAGGGAGCAGTGGAAAGGATGTGAAAGGGGAGTGGCAGCAGTAAGGGGTCAAGCAGAGGTGCAGGGGAGTGTGTCACTGGTCCCCGGGGAGAAGCGCTCCCTCAGGGCCCCCTGGATGTGCCTGGCCCCCTGACATGCCTGCTGGATGACAGTTGTCTGCAGCTGCTCATAGGCCCTTCCTATGTGGTCAGCCTCCATCCCCCATCGAAGCAGGAAGGCCTGCCCCTTCCCTTCACACATGTGCAGGACCCAGGATGTAGCCATCACACACGGGACGTTGTGCTGCCTGAGATTCAAGCAAGTGAGGAGGCATCTGAACCGCACCTCCAAGCGGCCAAAGGTGCCCTCAACAGCTGTGTGGGCCCATCTCAGCCTGGCATTGAATACCGCTCGAGGGGGGTTGAGGTGGCTGGTGTAGGGCTTCATGAGCCACGGTTGTAGGAGGTTGTAGGTTGCTTCCTCCACCAGGCAGAAGGGTACGTCCACGGCCCCCACCCTGCTGGTGCAGTCAGGGAAGAAAGTCCCTGGGTGCAGCTTCTGGAACACGCAAGAGTAACGGATCACACCTGTGTCACACGCCTTCCCCGACCACCCTACTTAGATGTTCGTGAACTGGACCCGGTGGTCAGTCACAGCCTGCAAGACCACCAAGAAGCATCCGTTGTGAGACAGGGTAGATAGAGGTACAGGGATGGATGCATGGACGGATGGGTAGGTGGGAATTGGAAGATTAGACCTGGTTGCAGCTAGAACTGCTTCAAACCCGTCCCCAATTTTCCAGCCGTAGTGGCCTCACGAGTCAGGACAAGCAACGGCACCAGTTGCTTCTCTCCTCTGAGTGACCTTTGTGCCCGTCCCAGCCCCGGTGAAACCTCCCACCTCAAGGGATTCAGGTCCCACTCCCACCCCCAGATCCTCACTGTGCATGACATCACTGAACCCAGATGTCTTGTGTGAATGTGTCAGGACCCGAATCTTTTGCAACTTGACTTTATTACGAGCTAACTATGGAGCAGAGAACAGGGCTGGGGAACTGAGTGATATGCAGTAGGGCAGGGGAGCTGGGCAGCAGAAGATCAGAACTGATGTTTGATGGGCAGCAGATCAGCACACTCATCCCGGAGTTCCCCTCCTGCCGGGTTGGCTGCCTCTGGGACCGGGTGTGTTTGGTAGGGGTGGTGGATGCTCCAGGGGGCCAGCGGGTGGGGAAGGCCCACAGAGGGCAGGGCCAGGGGTGTCTCCAGCAGGGATATGCAGGTGGATGTTACGGGAAGGATCTCCCATAAGCCGGCCCTCACACTGGGAAGAGCAACAACCCAGCCATTCCCTAGCCAAGGGGCTGCCCTGTACCTGGATCTTAAGTCTCCTGCCTCAGTGCTAATGGGTTCGGTGTGACAAGAATAGAAGAATAGCTGTGGGAGGGGACTGCAGCTTGCAAGAGCGGGGAAACTCAAGCTGGGCTGTGGGGCATTCAGCCCCTCTAACAAGCAGGCCTGATGTCTGGGAGTATCCAAGGCACAGGAGCGAGGCAGAGCCGGGCTGTGCAGTGACCCCTGGGAACGCTCAGGCTGCGGCCAACCCATTTGATTCCGGATCCAACCGATGAAGGCGGAGACTCTCATGTACGTGCCAGGGGTAATCCCATCTATTGATACCCGGGAGACGATGCCCTGGGCTTTTCCATCGCACATCAGGGGGCCGCCGGAGTCGCCCTGCAGAGCAAACCAGACCACAGATGGAAAACGGCTCAGGGAGTTGTTTCTCCACTTCTGACTGGCTCAGTGACACCCCGATGCCACCCAGTCCCTCCTTGGCCCCTCACAAGCCCAGCCCACTTGTCTTAGCCCAATCACTGACACACTCCCTCGGAGTGGTGATGCACTAAACACTTCAAGCCAGGGGCAGACTTACCTTTGCAGTATCTCCGCAGTTCTGTGGGTGCCTCGCACTCAGCATGGTCGCTGGGTCGTAGTAATCATACTTCAAACAATTGTCATCCTCCAGCACCTCCACATCCACCTCCTGCAGCACGTTGGCCGCAGCAATAGTGCGACCCCAGCCAGCGACACTGCACGCTGTCCCGGGCTCCACCCTTTCACCGGGCTCAGGCAGGGGGATGGTTTTTACATGGTCATTCAGTTCGGCAGGCTTCTCCAGCTGTCACACGAGAAGGGTGAACATGAATCTCAGGGTTCCACTAAAGGGAAAAGGGATGAACATCACCCCCAGCAAAACCTACAAAAGACATTTCTTCTCAAGCATGTTGAAGGGATAAAGAACATGCGGGTCGGGGGGATGGGATGGGGGTGATACCTGCAGCAGTGTGAGGTCACTGGGAGTGGGGGATGGGATGGGGTGGTACCTGCAGCAGTGTGAGGTCACTGGGGGTGGGGGATGGGATGGGGGCGGTACCTGCAGCAGTGTGAGGTCACTGGGGGTGGGGGATGGGATGGGGGCGGTACCTGCAGCAGTGTGAGGTCACTGGGGGTGGGGGATGGGATGGGGGCGGTACCTGCAGCAGTGTGAGGTCACTGGGGGTGGGGGGATGGGATGGGGTGGTACCTGCAGCAGTGTGAGGTCACTGGGGGTGGGGGATGGGATGGGGGTGGTACCTGCAGCAGTGTGAGGTCACTGGGAGTGGGGGATGGGATGGGGTGGTACCTGCAGCAGTGTGAGGTCACTGGGAGTGGGGGATGGGATGGGGGTGGTACCTGCAGCAGTGTGAGGTCACTGGGGGTGGGGGATGGGATGGGGGTGGTACCTGCAGCAGTGTGAGGTCACTGGGGGTGGGGGGATGGGATGGGGTGGTACCTCCAGCAGCATGATATCATTGTTTAAGGTATCCCTGTTGTACTGCGGGTGGGGAATCTTCCGACGCACGCAGATACGTTGTTGGCTCTTTTCCTGTTTTGTGACATTGTGAGCTCCAAGGACGACCGTGATCTTGCTGTAAAAATCAAGAGCTATGCATGGGCCGTTGGGGGCAGGATTGGACGTGCGTTGGGGGATGAGCACATGAGGTCCCTATTCTTGCACAGCGACGTGGGGGTTACAGGGCATCCTGGGGGTTCTCAGACCGAGATCTCAGACTCAAGCTCTGACATGGAGGAAGATCCATGCCACTTGAGAGCCATATGAGCTCCTGTCTGGGCACAGCCTGGGTCTGGCTGGCTCAGGAGGGGGGAGGGGTGCCAGGAGTGTTTCTCTTCGGGGGGCAGCAGAAGCACAAAGCCCCTGCCCAGTGGGGTGGGATCCCAACTTCTCTCAGCATCAGCCCCTTGTGCTGCTGCCCTGAGCTTCTCTCCCCGTTGTCCCCATAGCCACTGGGTCTCAGTCCCCCTGCACTCTGTGTATCTCCCTGCCAGATCCACACCGATGGGTCCATGCCCAGGCCCCAGCCCAGCGTGCTGCAGAGCTGCCCTGGGGGTGTGTACCCTCCCTGCCCCATGCTGAGCAAGGGGCCAGACCCCAGCTGAGTTCACTGCCCACAGCCCTATTGATTTACCCAGCGCTGGGGCTGGGCCGTGAGTTGCACTGGCCCCTAGAGACTCGCTGAAACCCCGTGAGCATGTGAGATCCTTGGGCTCTGCTCCCCCAGCCTGGCCACCCCCTGCCCCATACACCAGCACTAGAGCTCCTGGCTCCCCCTCTCACGCTCATCCCACCCACCCCCAGGGCCCAGCCCAGAGGCACTTACCCTTCCTGGCAGTGAGCAGCCGTCAGCACAAAGTTCTCCGCCACCAGGAACCCGCTGCAGTAACGGTATTCTCCACGTTTTATTTCCAGATAGGCCATGTAGGGCCGGGAGTGGGGCCGGGCTTTACACCTCCTAGTAATCCCATATTCAGGGGGAGACCAGGTTCATACACAAGGTCCCATCCCTATGGGAGCTGCACAGCCTCACCTCATGCCCCCTAGCATGATGCTCTCCCTTCAGGATCCCTGGGCCTGGATCCCTGCCCCCTGCTTCACTCTGCCCCACACAGGGCCCCCTATTGGGCTGAGAATTGGATATACAGCTGTGATCTTGCAGGGGGCAGAAGTGAGAGCTAAACATTGTCCTGAATTCGTGGCCTTGGGTGTTCACCTCATGCCATACTAGGCCAGGAGGACTTTATCTCCAGCTCAGCGACAGCTTCTGTGCCTCTCCCCTGGCTCTGGAAATCTGCCGCTTTCCCCTTTCTCCCTGGTGGTCATGGGAACAGGAAAAGCAAGGTGTGTCCTCATATGCGCGGGGGCTGCCCTCCCTCTCCAGAAACAGGGCTCCTCCATTGCAGGTTCCCTCACCCGCAACTCCGCACCATCCCCTAGCTGGGTCCGGGGAACCAGCCATCATCCCGGCAGAAGCCTCTCACAATGGGCAAGTGCCGGGATGTGCAGTCAGCCCGGAGAGCTCCCCTCTAAGATCCCCATGGGACCCCGTCCCTGCGTACTCACCGGCCCCGGCGCTTAGCAGCATCACGACCAGGACCAGCATCAGTATCTAGGGAAATCAGCACAAAGGGATTTATAGAGCCAGGAGCAAAATCTCTGGTGATGGGCCAATCAGACCTTGTAGGGACCCTCAGAAACCTCAGCATCAGGCTGCTGACAGGTGAGGGCCAGGATTTAGACACAGGAGAGCCTGGTTGGGCAAAGGCCCCCCTCACCACGCTTCCCCACCCAAATGGGAGCAGAGGTACCTTTTCTGAAGATCTTTGGTGCCGCTGGGTCCTTCTCTGCTGGGCTCTGCGGCTGTGTCTCTGCTGTCCCTCCTCCCCGACTCTCCTCCGGACAGGGGGGTGCGTCTCTACTGGGACGCCGCCTCTTCACTGGGCATGTCCGGAGAGTCAGGAGAACCAATCAGCAGCACGGCCGGGAAATGTTTATTAAGGGCCTGACCGAATCTCCTCTCAACACGCCCCTAAAACCACAACCCACCGAGGTGCCAGCAGGAGAGAGGTGTGGGTGGCTGGGTGGTGGGGTTAGTATCACTCCATTAATCCAGATCGGCCCAGCACCCGCGCAGGGGTTAAGGGCTGTGGCTGGGGGTGCAAACTGGGAAGGAGGAATTGGGGTGTAGCAAGGTGCTCTGGGCTGGGATTGAGGGGTTCAGAGGGTAGGAAGTGGGGGTGGGGTGGGGGGGCCTCGTGTTTGTGGGAGGGATGGCTCTGACTGGGGTGAGGCTGGCCACATGTTTTGGTCGAACACCGGAGAACTGTTCACTCTCGAGGGAAGGGTGGAGATCAAGCCCCATTAGGGCTCCCCCCAGCCCATGGGTGCTCCCCTCAGCTTACGTGGCTTCATTTCTGGTGCCTGCTGAGCAATAAGGGTGGACTAGAAAAGGTCAGGTAGGGGGATCCTGTCTGCCCCCTCCCCTCTGACACCGCAGCATTAACCACCTGCCCAAATTTCCTCTCCTAGCTCCGCCGCTGCATGGCTGGCTACTGCCTGGCTGGAGGGAGTGGGGGGCCAGAAGACAATATCTCCTTGGAGGAAAGAGCCCCATGGGAAAGTCCCTCTGGGATGGGGCATCCTCACCTGAGCATGAGGGACCTGCCTGGAGCCTGCACACTTGGTGCCAGGAGCATCTTCAGCGCCAGCATCCTATTAGTGGAGAACGCGGGCGCTGCCTTGGTTCAGTTCCCCCCTTCCTAAGCCAGTCGTGTCTCAGAGCAGTGAGCAGGGGATGGGGAACTGGTTTGGGGTTCCTAGTGCCGGGCCACAAAGCCCAGGGCAGACATTCCCCCAGAGGGTGGGGAACAGGAGCCGCCCAGCTGGTGGAGCCATAGGCAGTGCAGATACCAGACACAAGAAGGGGGCATCACTCACCTGACTTCCTCATCAGGTACCAGCCCAGGGCCCCGACTCCCAAGGCAGCGATGAGGCCCACTGCTATCACTGTGGTAACAGCCTGGCTCTGGGCGGGGAATCTGGAAATGCCCCAAGACAGACTGAGCTATGGAGCCCCCCAAAACTTTGTGTCTCATCTGCCTGCTCCCTGGGGTAGCATCGCCCTTCCCCCACCAGTCTGCTCCATCCAGTAACCCATGTGGCCGTCTTGCAACACTGCCCCCTCCTCTCTGCCCCCCCAGCCTGCTCTCTGTTTCCTCCCTCTCTGAGCAAAGCAAAGCCCCTTGCCACGTCCCCCTCCCACAATGGTGGATTTTCCATTTGGCCACCGGCACTAATCCCCAGCAGCACTTGGCAATTGGGGCTCCCCTGTTCCCCAAACCACTCCAGCCACCCCTGCTCATGGTTGGGACCAGGGTGTGTGGAGGGCTCATCCAGATCTCCTCTGAGAACCAGAGGCACCCAGCAGAGAGGGGCCGGCCCCTGTGCCCTGACCCCACTCCCTGGCAGAATTTCTGGGGACTCCAGGCAGAAAGGAAGTGGAGGGGACCCCACTTGCTCCAGCCCAGGGTCCCACTGCACTGCAAACCACTTCTGCCTCCTCCTAGTGCCACTCTCTGTCCTCCCATCCTGGTGCCCCCCAAAACTCCCTCCCTGCATTTCCAGCCTCTTATCTCCCCACCCCTTGTGTCCATGCTCTTCCCATGAGTAGGTTCCCCCATTCCCAGCCTCACCCCACTGCTCCCCGTGCCCCCCAGTACTCACCCCAGGTCACGCTCAGGGGGGTGCTCCCCAGGCTGCCGTGTCTCACCACACACAAAGTTCAGTAAAGGAAAATCCCTTCTTCCGTGGGGCAGGAACAGCCCAGTAAAGTTTTAATAAACTCCTGCTCCTTGTTCCCAGCTGTCTCTGTTCTAACGTGAGTTCCCCTTAGGGGAGGGTTTCCGTGAGCCCAGCAGAACAGCCCCAGCCGCTTATTCCACAGCTGTGATGTTTGAGAGGGACTAGCCGGAGAGACAGGACTTTGTACCAGGTGGGAATAGGAGACACAGCGACAGTCTGTCTAAACGACACCCCTTTTCCGAGAAAGGGATGTGGTCTAGGCTCATCGAAACTGAAAATGAAGCTGGCATCTGAATACAAATACCAGGTTAATGGACAGTGCTATGCACAAGGAGGTGTGTCCCATGAGCTTGGACGCTGAATGGGGCTGGGCTTCGGGCACCGTGTCCCCTGGGACGACTGACCGTCTCTCTGTATTCTGTACAGATGGACCAGCTGTCGGAGGGAGCGGGACTGGACCAGCTGGGATGGCCTGCCGCACCCCACATTTCCTAGGGCCCCCGCGTCCCATGGCCAAGTCCCAGCGACAGCACCTGGGGGTACTCTGAGTGCTGCACCAAACCCTGCAGGGCTGGGGCCAGGAGGAGCTCCGGCTGCGGTGGGAGAGCTGGGGGGAGCTGCTTATGCAGGGCCCCTCCCTGTGCACTGATCTCCCCTCCCTTGTGCAGAGCGTGCTGCCTCCTCCCCCTCCAAAATCTGCTCCCTCTCCAGCTGTCGCTCCTCCTCCCACTCCCTCTCCCCCTCCCGCTTCTCCCTCCTCACCCTCCGCATCCTGCCGAGGCTTCCACAGCCATGGTGGTGGGATCCACAGAGTCCAGCGCCCCTCCCAGACCCAACCCTGAGCCTCTCCTCCCCCTTCCTCTCCCTTCCAGCTCCTTCCTCCCTCCCTCAAGGTTCTCAGCACCCTCCTTCTTCCACCCTCTCTCCTCCCTTCTCCCAGCCTCGCCTCAGTTTTGTTGACCCCACAGTAAAAATGCAGAAGGTTTTCAGAAGAAAAGTGCCCTTTCTTTTTTCATCAAGAAAAGAGGGCGGTGGGAGGGGAGGCATAAGGGCTGGGTCGGCAGTGAGGGGTGAAGCTGAAGCCCCCAGAGGACGGGGAGAGAATCACTGGTACCCCGGGGAGAAGCTCTCCCTCAGGGCCACCTGGATGCACCTAGCACCTGCTCATAGGCCCTGCCTTTGTGCTCAGCCTCTACCCTGGCAGGAAGGCCTTCACACATGTTGTGCAATACCCAGCACGTAGCCATCACACACGGGAGGTTGTGCTCCCTGAAGTCCAGGCAGGTGAGGAGGCATCTGAACTGCGCCTTTAAGCGTCCAAAGGTGCGTTCAACAACTATGTGTGTCCGGCTCAGCCTGGCATTGAACACTGCTCAAGAGGGGATGAGGTGGCCGGTGTAGGGCTTCATGAGCCACGGCTGTAGGGGATGGGCCGCTTCCTCCACCCGGCAGATGGGCATGTTCACGAACTGCAACCTGCTGGTGCCATCAGGGAAGAAAGTCCCCAGGTGCAGCTTCTGGAACATGCATGAGTTACAGATCACACCTGTGACACACACCTTCCCCAACCACCCTACTGAGATGTTCATGAACTGGCCCTGGTGGTCAGTCACGGCCTGCAAGACCACCAAGAAGCATTCCTTGTGAGATAGGGTAGATAGAGGCTTAGGCATGGAAGGATGCATGGACGGACGGGTGGGTGGGAATTGGAAGATTAGATCTGGCTGCAGCTAGAACTTCTTCAAACCCCTCCCCATTTTTCCAGACGCAGAGGCCTCAGGACTAAGGACAAGTCACGGCACAATTTCCTTTTCTCCTCTGAGTAACTTCCGTGCCCCTTCCAGCCAATGGGGAAACCTCCCACTTCGAGGGGTTCAGGTCCCACCTACACCCACAGATCCTCACTGTGGATAACATCACTGAACCCAGGAGTCTTAGCACCCACCCAAGAGCATTAACCACCAGCCCAGCCTCCCTGTCCGCTCCTGGCATGGGCAGGTCCAGCCGCTGCTCTGGTGGGCAAAGTTGGATCTTTTGCAACTTGCCTTTATTACTGGCTGGCTGTGGAGTAAGTAGCAGAGCAAGGGAGCTGAGCGAAATGCAGCCGGGCAGGGGACTGGGGCAGTAGAGGATCAGGGCTGATGTTTGAGCGGCAGCAGATCAGAACAGATGTCCCAGAGTTCTCTCCAGCTGGACTGGCTGCGTCCTGGACCGGGTGTGTTTGGAGTGAGCGGTGGATGCTCCAGGGGCCAGCATGGAGGGAAGGCCCAGAGAGGGCAGGGCCGGGGGCGGTTCCAGTAGGGATGTGCAGGTGGACATTACGGGAAGGATCTCACACAATCCGTAACTCGCCCGGCTCACACCGGGGAGAGCAGCAACCTGCCGGGTCCACACCAGGGTTTGGCTCCTCACGAACATGGTCCAACTGCTCCCTAGCCAAGGGGCAGAACCCGGCCCTGAACCTGGATCTTTAGTCTCCTGATGCGCTGGGCATGACCAGAACAGAAGAGTGGCTGGGGGAGGGGACTGCAGCTTGCAAGGGGGAGGAAACTCAGGCTGGGATGTGGGGCATTGAGCTCCATTGCCGATGAAGCCTGACACCTGGCCCTCTCCAAGGCACAGGAGTGAGGCAAAGCCGGGCTGTGCAGTGACCCCTGGGGGGACTCAGGCCTGAAGCTGACTCATTTCATCCTGGATCCAACTGATAAAAGCGGAGACTCTGGTGTACATGCCAGGGATTTTCCCAGCGATGGATAGCCGGGAGACGATGCCCTGGGCTTTTCCATCGCACACCAGGGGGCCGCCGGAGTCGCCCTGCAGAACAAACCAGGACATGGATGGAAAACGGCTCAGTGAGTCGTTTCCCCGCTGCAGACAGGATCCGGGACACCACGATTCCCCCCAGCCCCTCCTTGGCCCCCTCACAAGCCCAGCCTGCTTGTCTCAGCCCGATCACTGACACACTGCCTCAGAGCGGAGATGCAACAAGACCTTCAAGCCAGGAGCAGACTTACCGGTACAATATCTCCGCATTTCTGTGGGTGCTCCGCACACAGCATGGTCGCCCGGTCATAGTAATCGTACTTCAAGCACTTGCCATCCTCCACAACCTCCATGTCCACCTCCTGCAGCACGTTGGCAGCAGCAAAAGTGAGGCCCCAGCCGGCCACACTGCACGCTGTCCCGGGCTCCACCCTTTCACCAGTCTCAGGCAGGGGGATGGTTTTCACAAATCCATTGAGCTCTGCAGGCTTCTCCAGCTGTCGCACAGGAAGGGTGAACATCAATCTCAGGGTTGCACTGAAGGGAAAAGGGATGAACATCACCCCCAGCAAAACCTCCCAAAGACATTTGCTTCTAGATGGGATAAAGAACACACTATGGAAGATGGATGGTATCGGGGTGGTACCTGCAGCAGTGTGAGGTCACTGGGGTGGGGGATGGGATGGGGGCGGTACCTACAGCAGTGTGAGGTCACTGGGGTGGAGGGATGGGATGGGGGGGGTACCTGCAGCAGTGTGAGGTCACTGGGGGTGGGGGATGGGATGGGGTGGTACCTGCAGCAGTGTGAGGTCACTGGGGGTGGGGGATGGGATGGTGTGGTACCTGCAGCAGTGTGAGGTCACTGGGGGTGGGGGATGGGATGGGGGTGGTACCTGCAGCAGTGTGAGGTCACTGGGGTGGGGGATGGGATGGGGGCGGTACCTGCAGCAGTGTGAGGTCACTGGGGGTGGGGGATGGGATGGGATGGGGTGGTACCTGCAGCAGTGTGAGGTCACTGGGGACGGGGGATGGGATGGGGGTGGTACCTGCAGCAGTGTGAGGTCACTGGGGGTGGGGGATGGGATGGGGTGGTACCTGCAGCAGTGTGAGGTCACTGGGGGTGGGGGATGGGATGGGGGCGGTACCTGCAGCAGTGTGAGGTCACGGGGGGTGGGGGATGGGATGGGGGCGGTACCTGCAGCAGTGTGAGGTCACTGGGGGTGGGGGATGGGATGGGGTGGTACCTGCAGCAGTGTGAGGTCACTGGAGGTGGGGGATGGGATGGGGGTGGTACCTGCAGCAGTGTGAGGTCACTGGGGGTGGGGGATGGGATGGGGTGGTAGCTGCAGCAGTGTGAGGTCACTGGGGATGGGGGATGGGACGGGGTGGTACCTGCAGCAACATGATGTCATTTTTTAAGGTCTTCCTGTTGTACTGCGGGTGGGGGATCTGTCGGCGCACGCGGATGCGTTGTTGGCTCGCTTCCTTTCGACTGAAGTTGTGGGCTCCAAGGATGACGGTGATCTCGCTGTGAAGGCCAAGAGCGATGCATGGGCCGTTGGGGGCAGGATGGGACGTGCCGAGGGGGATGAGCACACGAGGTTCCCGCTCTTGCACAGCGACGTGGGGGGCACAGGGCAGCCTGGGGACCTCAGGCCGAGATCTCAGACTCAACCTCTGACATGGAGGAAGATTTATGCCTCTTGGGGGCTGTGTGAGCTGTGGCCTGGGCAGGGCCTGGCTCTGGCTGGCTCAGGAGGGGGGAGGAGGCATGAGGAATTTTTCTCTTTGGGGGGCAGCAGAAGCACAAAGCCCCTGCCCAGTGCGGTTGGGATCCCAACTTCTCTCAGCACCAGCCCCTTGTGCTGCTGCCCTGAGCTTCCCTCCCCGCTGCCCCATGGCCCCTGGGTCTCAGTACCCCTGCGTCTCTGGATCCAGCTGGGAGAGACACACACACGGGTCCATACCCAGCCCCCAGCCCAGTGCCCTGTAGAGCTGCCCTGGGGCTGTGACCCTCTCTGCCCCACGCTGGGTAAGGGGCCAGACCGCAGCTTGGCTCCCTGCCTGCAGCCCCATTGATTAACCATGTGCTGGGGCTGGGCCGTGGGTTGCAGAAGCCCCTAGAGACTCACCAACAACCCCAGAGTAAGTCAGACACCTGGGCTCTGCTCCCCCAGCCTGGCCACGCCCTTCCCCGACCCTCACACAAGCACTAAAACTCCCAGCAACGTCTCTCCCGCTGATCCCACCTGCCCCATATCCCAGCCCGGAGGCACTTACTCATCCTGGCAGTGAGCCGCCGTCAGCACAAAGTTCTCCGACACCAGGAACCCGCCGCAGCGCGTGTAACTGGCTCCACGTGGTCGTTCCAGACAGGCCATGTAGGGTCGGGAGTGGGGCCGCGCTTCACACCTCCTAGTGATCCCACATTCAGGGGGAGACCAGGTTCATATACAGGGTCCCATCTGTACAGGAGCTCCACCGCCTCATCTCACCACCCCCTCATCATGATGTTCCCCCAGGGGGATTCCTGGGCCTGGATCCCCACCCCCTGCTCCTCTCTGCCCCACACCAGGTCCCCCATGGGGCTTAGGACTGAATGTACAGCTTTGAGCTTGCAGGGGGGGAAGTGATGTCAAAAGCCCCCAGCGAGATCTAAACATTGTCCTGATTTTGTGGCCTTGTGTGTCCCCCTCATGCCACATTGGGCCAGGAGGACTTTATCTCCCGCTCAGCGAGGGCTTCTCTGCCCCTCCCCTGGCTCTGGAAATCTGCCCCTTTCCCCTTTCTCCCTGGTAGTCAGGGGAACAGGAAAAGCAAGCTGTGTCCCCATGCTCAGGGGGGCTGCCCACTGCCAGTCTCCTGAAACAGGGATCCTGCATTGCAAGTTCCCTCACCCCCACTTCCACACCATCCTGTAGCGGAGTCCTGGGAAACAGCCATCATCCCGGCAGAAGCCTCTGACTCTGGGGAGGAGCCGGGATTTGTAGCCAGCCCAGAGAGTTCCCCGCTTTCCGTGCATACTCACCAGCCCAAACGCTGGCGAGTCTCTGCATCAGGTCCAGGATCAGCATCAGTACCTAGGGAAATCAGCAGGCTTTGTGTCTGAGCCCTGGGGGATTGATAGAGCCAGCAGCAAGCTCTCCAGTTGTGGGCCAATCAGAGCTAGCAGGGACCCTCAGAAACCTCAGCATCAGGCTGACGACAGGTGGGGGGCAGGTTTTCGACACAGGAGAACCTGGGAGGGCAAAGGCCCACCTCCTAGCACCCAGCCCCACCCAAATGGGAGCAGAGGTAGCTTTTCTGAAGATCTTTGGTGCCACTGGGTCCTTCTCTGCTGGGCTCTTCTGCTGTCCTTCTTCCCCAGCTCTCCACCACACAGGGAGCTGCGTATCCATCGGGATGCTGCCTTCTCGCTGGGCGTGTTCAGAGAGTCAGGAGAACGGATCAGCAGCACGGCCGGGAAATGTTTAAAAAGGGCCTGGCTGAATCTCCCCAGAAAGCTCCTCTAAAACCACAATCCACCGAGGTGCCAGCAGGGCAGAGAGGTGTGGTCAGCTGGGTGG
The DNA here is from genome assembly GCF_052426305.1 of Pelodiscus sinensis. NCBI lineage: Eukaryota > Metazoa > Chordata > Testudines > Trionychidae > Pelodiscus > Pelodiscus sinensis. The sequence goes on along the minus strand of NC_143081.1, from coordinate 3,040,290 downwards.
TGGGGTCACTAACAGTCCATTGACCCAGACCTGCCCAGCACCCAGGCAGGAGTGGAAGGCTCTGGCTGGGAGTGCCAACCGGGAATGTGGATTTTGGGGTGTAACAAGGTGCTATGGGCTGGGATCGAGGGGTTCAGAGGGTGGGAAGGGGACACATGGTGGGGGGCCTGGTGTTTGTGGGAGGGAAGGCTCTGACTAGGATGAAGCTGAGGATCAGGAGTTTAGGAGAGGAACCAGGACTGAAACGCAGGAGTTCAGAAGGCAGGAGGGGGATCAGAGCTGGGGCAGGAGGTTAGGGCCGAGGGTAGGACTCAGATTTGGGGGCCGGTAGGCTGCACCTCAGTTCCCCACTAGCTGCACCCCTGCAGCTCCCATTGGCCATGGTTCCCAGAATATGGGAGCGGCTTCCCCGGCTGCTCTAACATGTACGAGCCACGTGTTTTGGTTGAACACTGGTTACTCTGGAGGGGTGGGTGGAGACCAAGTCCCTGTAGGGCTCCCCCCAGCCCTGGGGGGCTCCCCTCAGCCTGCGTGGCTTCATCTTCTGGTGCCTGCTGAGCAATAAAGGTGGGCTAGGGCGGGTCAGGTAGAAGGATCCTCTCTGCCCCCTCCCCTCTGTCATCTCATCATTAGCCACCCGCTGAAATGTCCACTCCTAGCTCTCCCGCTGCATGGCTGGCTACAGGCTGGCTGGTGGAGTGGGGAGGGGGGAGACAATATCTCCTTGGAGGAAAGAGCCCCATGGGCAAGTCCCTCCGGGATGGGGCAACCTCACCTGAGCATGAGGGACCTGCCTGGGGCCCAGCACACCTGGTGCCAGGCGCATCTCCAGCACCAGCATCCTATTGGTGGAGAACGCGGGCGCAGGCTTGGCTCCGTTCCCCCCTTCCTAACCAGGTCGTGTCTCAGAGCAGCAAGAAGGGGACGGAGAACTGGTTTTGGGTTCCTAGTGCCGGGCCACAAAGCCCAGGACAGACATTCCCCCAGAGTGTGGGGAACAGAAGCCGCCCAGCTGGTGGTGCAGATACCGGACATGAGAAGGGGGCATCACTCACCTGGATTCCTCATCAGGTTCCAGCTCCTAGCCCAGGCTCCCAGGGCAGAGAGGTGGCTGCCAAATACATTCTCCATGGTAACTGTCTGGACCGTGGGCTGGGAATCTGGAAATGCCCCAAGACAGACTGAGCTATGGACCCCCCCGAAACTCTGTGTCCCTCCCTGCCCAAGACACTATCCCCGCCCCTCCTCCCGGCCTGCTGCCTGGGCTAGCATCACCCTCCCCCGCCCGTCTGCCCCATCTACTAACACATGTAGTTTTCCTGCAACTCTACCCCCTCTTCTCTGCCACCCCCCAACCTGCTCTCTGCTTCCTCCCCCTCTGAGCCAAGCAAAGCCCCTCGCCACCTCCCCCCTCTCCCGAGGGTGGATTGTCCAGCAACTATACCCAGCAGCACCTGGCAATTGGGGCTCCCCTGTGCCCAAACCCACTCCAGCCACCCAGGCTCCTGCTTAGGAGCAGGGTGGGAGTGTGGAGCACACACTCAGAGCCCCGTCTGAGTCCCAGAGGCACCCAGCAGAGAGGGGCCCTCCCTGTGCCTTGACCCCACCCCCTGGTAGAATTTCTGGGGACTCCAGGAAGAAGCAATGGGGGGGTACTTGCTCTGGCCCAGGGTCCCACTGCATTGCAATCCACCTCGGCCTCCCCCTAGTGCCACTGTCTCTCCACCCATCCTGGTGCCCCCCAAAACTCCCTCCCTGCATTTCCAGCCTCTCATCCTCCCACCCCTTGTGTCCACGCTCTTCCCATGAGTAGGTGCTTCCATGCCCAGCCTCACCCCACTGCTCCCCATGCCCCCCAGTACTCACCCCAGCTCACGCTCAGGGGGGTGCTCCCCAGGCTGCCGTGTCTCACCACACACAAAGCTCAGTAAAGGAAAATCCCTGCTTCAGCATGGTAGGATCAGCCCAAGAAAGATTCAATAAACTCCTGCTCCTTGTTCCCCTCTGTCTCTGTTCTAACGTGAATTCCCCTTCGGGAAGGGTTTCTGGGAGCCCATGAGAACAGCAGTGAGTTTCAGTTTTGCTTTGTGTAATTACTTACGTTTAACGGTATGCATAAGAAAAGAGCGGGGGGGGGGGGGAGTTTTTGGATCTTTACCACTGCTGGGCATACAGACCAGCCGATGATAAACGCTGTTTTTTCTAAATATCTTACAGCCCCTTAACAGCAGTGAGTTTCAGTTTTCCTTTAGTATAAAGGAAATTAGTTGTAAACTGCTCGATTTTCTTATTATGGGAAAGATGCAAGGAAACCAGACATAGAGAGTAGATTAGTCTGATCTAAAAAAAGACTTTGATATAGTCTAAGGCCCAGGCTGAAATCATGCTGGTTAAAACCAGATGACATGGAGCTGGCAGTTAATGAGGCAAAACTGGTGCTTTGAACGTTCGACCTAATTTGTGGACCAAATAGTAAATTTTAATATAAATGAAACTTGGGACCTTCTACCCAATGTTGCCATCCAAGAAAGGGATTTTGTGGGAAAATGCGAAAGAATCCAGGGGGGGGTGTTCAGACAGATGCTTTCAAATTCACTGTCCAGTACCGGAATTGACCGAGTTGTTACTAGCATGTTAGGCATGATGTATGTTGGACAACTCCCGAGATGACTGTGGGCAAAACCGGGGCTCAGCACTGGCCTGTAGGGACCTCCAGGGGGAGGGACTTTCTGAGGGCAGGTGTCTCTTCACCCTCATGGGCTAAGGCAGGACGAGACCCAACAGCCAGAAGCTAAACTTAGCAAAAGTCCATTTGGGACTAAGTTGAAGAGATGGAACACGGAGCCAGGGGACCAGGGGACCTGGGGCCGTGGTGGAGGCAGGAGTCACTGGGTGGGTTGTGACTTTGGGGTGTCCAAGGAGACAGGCTGAAAGGTCAGACGGGTCCCTCTCAGGGGGCTTCTGACACACGAACGCCAGTTGCCCCAGAGGGAGTGAACAGAGCAGGAAATCATCACGTGATCCCTCTCCTGTCATCCATCTCCACACTCTGACAAACAGTCTAGGGACCCTATTTCTTACCCAGCCTGGCTAATAGCCATCAATGGCCTTCACCTCTGTGGCCGAGTCCCAGCGACAGCACCTGGGGGTACTCTGAGCACTGCACCAGTTGTTGTTCCTCCTCCCGTTACCTCTCCCTCTCCTGCTTCTCCCTCCACCCCCTCCCCGTCCCGCCGAGGCCCCCGCACGCATGGTGGTGGGATCCATAGAGCCCGGCATCCCTCCCAGCCCCAACCCAGAGCCTCTCCTCCCCCTTCCTCTCCCTTCCAGCTCCTTCCTGCATGGTTCTCAACACCCTCGTTCTTCCACCCTCTCTACTCCCCTCTCTCGCGTTCTTTCCCCAGCCTCACCCCAGTTTCTTTAACCCCGTAGCAAAAATGTTTTCAGAACAAAAGTGCCTTTTCTTTTTTCTTCAGAAAAGGGGGGCAGGGGCAAGGGAGGCGTAAGGGGAGGGACGGCAGTGAGGGGTGAAGCAGAAGCCCCGAGAGGACATTGGAGAGTGTCACTGGTCCCCCGGGGAGAAGCTCTCCCTCAGGGCCTCCTGGATGCGCCTGGCCCCCTGATGGGCCTGCCCGATGGCCGTTGTGTGCAGCTGCTCATAGGCCCTGCCTTTGTGCTCAGACTCTACCCAAGCAGGAAGGCCTCCCCCTTCCATTCACACATGTTGTGCAGGACCCAGCACGTAGCCATCACACATGGGAGGTTGTGCTCCCTGAAGTCCAGGCAAGTGAGGAAGCCTCTGAACCGCACTGTCAGGCAGCCAAAGGTGCCCTCAACAACTATTTGGGGCCGGTTCAGCCTGGCATTCAATACCGCTTGAGAGGGGTTGAAGTGGCCGGTTAGGGCTTCACGAGCCATGGCTGTAGGGGATGGGCTGCTTCCTCCACCCGGCATTGGGCATGTCCATGGCCCCCACCTTGCTGGTGCAGTCAGGAGGAAAGTCCCTGGGTGCAGCTTCTGAAACACGTGCGAGTTACAGAACACACCTGTGTCACACACCTTCCCTGATCACCCCACTTAGATGTCCATGAACTGGCCCTGGTTTTCAGTCACAGCCTGCATGAACTCTGAGAAGCATCCTTTGTGGGATAGGATAGATAGAGGTACAGGGATGGACGGATGCATGCCCGGATGGGTGGATGCGAATTGGAAGCTTAGATCTGATTACAGCTAGAATTGCTTCAAACCCCTCCCCAGTTTTCCAGATGTAGCGGCCTCAGGAGTCAGGACAAGTCATGGCACAAGTTGCTTTTCTCCTCTGCGTAACCATTGTTCCCATCCCAGCCCCAGGGAAACCTCCCGCCTCCTGGAGTTCAGGTGCCACCCGCACCCCCAGATCCTCACTGTGCATGACATCACTGAACCCAGACCACAAGATCCGTCCCCTCCTGTCCTGGGCAGGTCTAGATACTGCTCTGGAGGGGAAAGCTCTGGGTGGATACGTCAATACGCAAATCTTTTGCAACTTGACTATTACTGGCTAGCAATGGGGCAGGCAGAAGGGCAGGGGAGCTGAGCGAAATGCAGCGGGGTTGGCGACTGGGGCAGGGGAGGATCAGAACTGATGTTTGATTGGCAGCAGATTAGTGCACCCATCCTGGAGTTCCCCTCCCGCTGGCCTGGCTGCGTCCAGGACTGGGTGTGTTTGGAGTGGGCGGTGTATGCACCCTGGGGGAAAACTGGCAAGGTTTGGAGGCCAGGGTGGGTGAGCGGCTGCGGAGATGGACGGGACTGCTCCGGTGTCTCTCCCTTCGCGGGAGAGCGCTGGTGCTAAATCAGCTGGTCCTGTCCATGCTCTGGCACCGGCTCAACACCCTGCGCCCGGCCCCGGAGGTCCTAGCCAAGCTCCAGAGGGCAGCTTTGGAGTTCTTTTGGCCAGGACTGCACTGGGTCTCTGCAGGTCCGTTGTGGCCTCCGAGGGGGCAGACCTCCTCGCGGAGCCCCTGCTCCACAATCCAGCCCCATTCCCAGCCTCACCCCACTGCTCCCCGTGCTCCCCAGTACTCACCCCAGGTCACCCTCTGGGGGGTGCTCCCCAGGCTGCTGTGTCTCACCACACACAAAGTTCAGTAAAGGAAAATCCCTTCTTCTGTGGGGCAGGATTAGCCCAATAAAGATTCAATAAACTCCTGCTCCTTGTTCCCCACGTTAGAACACAGACAGAGAATTCCCCTTCGTGGATGGTTTCTGGGATCTCAGCAGAACAGCCGTGAGCTTCAGTTTTGCTTTGTGTAGCTCCTTAAGTTTAACGGTATGAATAATAGAAGGGAGGGAGTTTTTGGATCTTTACCTCTGCTGGGCATACAGCCAAGGGAATGAAAAAAGCTGGTTTGTTCCTAAATATCTTACAGCCACTTAACAGGAGTGAGTTTCAGTTTTGGTTTAGCGTAAAGGAATTTAGTTGGAAGCTCCTCGGCTTTCTTATCATGTGAAAGAATCAAGGAACCCGACACAGACATTAGATTAGTCTGATCTAAAAAAAGACTTTGATATAATCTAAGGACCAGGCTGAAATCACGCTTGTTAAAACCAGGTGACATGGAGCTGGGAGTTAATGAGTCAAAGCTGGTGCACTGGACTTTGGACCCAACATGAGAGCGGCCAGACGAGGTCAGACGAAAGGTCCATCCAAACCAGTATCCTCTCTGCTGACAGGGGCAAATGCCAGATGCCACAGAGGGAGGAAACAGAACCAGAAGTCATCCAGATATCTCTCCCCTGTCATCCATCTGCAGCCTCAGATAAACAGAGTCCAGGGACCCCATTCCTTACCCATCCTGGCTAATAGCCATCAATGAACTTAACCTCCATGAATTGATCTAGTTCTCTTTTAAGCCTATATTAGTCATAGCCTTCACACCCTCCTCAGTCACATGCAACTTCCAGAAGGGGGGGTTCCACAGAGGCTGGAGAGAGGCTGTTCTCAGTGGGGGCGGATGGCAGAAGAAAGAGCAATGGGCTCAGGTTATACTGGGAGATCTAGGTTGGATATCAGGAAAAACTATTTCACCAGGCAGATGGGGAAGCGCTGGACTGGGTTCCCTAGGGAAGTGATGAAATCCCTTGAGGTTTTCAAGTCCCAGCTTGACCAATCCCTGGCTGAGTCGATTGAGTTGGGTTGGTCCTGCTGTGGACAAGGGGCGGGACTTTGATGACTCCTGACGTCTCTGCCACCTCTATGATTCTATGTAGGATCAGCCCCGGGGATGGATCTGCAATTGCTCACCATGGCTGTTGTTCAGGTCACTGTCAGATGGCCTGGCTGGCACTGGACACAGGGCTGTGTGGATCGGGTGCTGCCCGCCCCCTCCAGGAACTAACCGTGAGAACGGCCCAGCGAGCACAGAGCAGGAGGTGGGTTTAAAGTGGCCCAACAGGGCAGGAATGGTGAGGATCTGCCATAAACGTCACTTAGTCGACTGACTTGGGAGACAGCCGCACGCCGCCGGGTCTGATGGGCTCGTGTCCAGTAGCCTCTGGGACATGATCCAGCAGTTTCCCTAGCAATGAGGCAGCCAAAGGATTGGAATTTCCCAACGGAAGCTAGGGTGCAACCCAGCTCCTAACTCCCCTAGGTTCTCTGCCTTGACACTCATGGGTCAGGGCAGAGGTGGGCAATCATTTTTGATTGGAAGCCACTTTAGAAATGTTTAGACATTTTTGAAGTTGCCCTGGGCTGCTCTGGAAGAGGTGGGGCCTCAGGGGGAAGGGGCGGAGTCAGGACCTGTCTATAATTCCCTCCTCACAGACGTTGATTGGTCTGGGGATGGGGAGCATCTTTGCCCCCCGCCCTTCCCAGAGAGAACCACCAGATGTTCTGAACAGCTGATGGGTCCCTCTAGGTGCCAGTGCCTCTGGTGATGGGAGGAAACTTTGTGCTCTCCCCACCTGCCTCCCCCAGGTTCCCACAACCCAGCCTGTTATTTCTCCAAATGATCGCAGACAGGAAGCAGTCATGGTATTCCCCATTCCTTGTGATTGAGTGTATTTTAGGGTGGCTTCACTCAGTGCTGAGCAGGGCAAGGCAGACAGAGATCCAGCTGAGGCTCTTGTGATCTTTTGCCAGCCCTGGAGCAGGAGCAAGCTGGGGACATGGGATTTGGCAGGGTGGGAGTAGTGAGGGGGGTTTGGGGTGCAGAGTCTGAACTTGGCTGGCGCTACCTGGCGCTGTAACCTCGTGAATCCCAGTATGGACTCTTGCTGCTCCCATTGGTTGCAATGCCAGCCAATGGGAGCAGCAGGGGAAGTCCATCATAGCACAGGGGGCAGGGGGATTAGCTCGAGCCGCAGGCCACTGGTAGTCCAGGGACCACCCCATGAGAACCACTCATCTGGAGATGTAGCTCACTGGGCACAGAGTAGATCGATGGGGATAGCGGGAAATAGATGGCTTGATGGGGATGTGAAAAGGCGTCTCCCCCAGCCGGGGAGCAGCTGGTCTGGATTTTGCAGATTGGGTAAATCGCTCAGTCCTAGATTGTAACTTCATTTTTATTCAGGCTGCTTACAAAGCAGGAAATGAAATGCAGCAGGCTGGGAGCAGCTAGGCAGGAGCGGTTCGGACGCAGGAATTGCTCTAGAAGGCCCAGTGAGCACAGTGGTGGCAGGTTTAATGTGGCCCAGCAGGGCCGGGGATGGCGAGGATCAGCCAGAAATCTCATCAACCGGCTGAGATGGGGGAGAGCCCTGATCCGGCGGGTCTACTCCAGGGCCAGGCTGGTGAGCAGTCCCCCAGGGGCCATGGACCGGCTGTGTTCCTGTGAAAAGGCAAGCAAAGAATTGGGATTTCCCAACAGGAACTGGGCTCCTAAACCCCCTCAGCTCCTGCCTGGATGCTCATAGGCTGAGGGCTGCCTGAGTGGACCAATGACGGGGGGAGATCGGTCAGCTTAGGGGAGTGGACTCAGCCCCCTGGAATGCTGCCCCACATCCGGGCACTTCCAAAGCAAACAAGCGGCGCAGCTCCAGCCTAGGCAGGAATTCACAGCCGGGGTCTGTCCCGCAGCCTCCTCATTGTGTCGTTTATCCAGGGGAGGAAGGCGGAGATTTTCGTGTAGACGCCGGGAGCTTTGCAAGGCCCCCAGGAGACGATGCCCTGGGCTGTGTCATCACACACCAGGGGCCCCCCGGAGTCGCCCTGTGAAACAGAACAAGCCACAGATGGAAAATAGCCCCAGGAGTCAGTCCCCGCTGATACCCGGCCCCGTGACACCCCTGATGTCTTCCCTGGCTCTGCTTACACCTCGAGTCCCAGGCTCAGCAACTCACCCCGTTCCCGGTCAAGCTGGTTCCTGCAGCTCCCCAAAAGAAGAGTAGACGTGTTCCCCTTCACCTCTCCAGCACCGGGCACGGCCTGGTCACCACTCGACCTGCCACCTACCAACACCTCACTCATCACACAGATTCATGAAGACACCCAGAAGCAGGCAGGGGACTTACCTGGGCAGAGTCCCTGCAGTAGGAGGGGTTCCCCACACACATCATGGTCTTGGGGTTGTAGTGACCATAGAGCCAAACAGGTTTCCTCGGACATGCGGCATCCGGCATCACCTGCACCTCCACCTCCTGGAGCGTGTCTGGGTAGAAGGAACTCTCTGTGCTGGTGAAGCCCCAGCCAGCGATGCTGCACACGGTGTAAGGCTGCACTTTCTCTTTCACATTCGGCAGCTTCACTATCTCAACCCAGCTGTTCAGCTCCGCATTGGACTTCAGCTGAGAGAGCACAAGGAAGATTGGAATGTCAGAGTCAGACGGGCCACGGGCATGCAATAAGATCAATGGTTGCAGCAATGTGAGGTCACTGGGGGTGGGATAATGGGATGGGGCGGTACCTGCAGCAGTGTGAGGTCACTGGGGGTGGGGGATGGGATGGGGCGGTACCTGCAGCAGTGTGAGGTCACTGGGGGTGGGGGATGGGATGGGGGTGGTACCTGCAGCAGTGTGAGGTCACTGGAGGTGGGGGATGCCATGGGGGCGGTACCTGCAGCAGTGTGAGGTCACTGGGGGTGGGGGATGCCATGGGGGCGGTACCTGCAGCAGTGTGAGGTCACTGGGGGTGGGGGATGAGATGGGGGTGGTACCTGCAGCAGTGTGAGGTCACTGGAGGTGGGGGATGGGATGGGACAGTACCTGCAGCAGTGTGAGGTCACTGGGGGCGGGGGATGGGATGGGGGTGGTACCTGCAGCAGTGTGAGGTCACTGGGGGCGGGGGATGGGATGGGGGCGGTACCTGCAGCAGTGTGAGGTCACTGGGGGTGAGGGATGGGATGGGGGTGGTACCTGCAGCAGCGTGAGGTCACTGGGGGTGGGGGATGGGATGGGGGTGGTACCTGCAGCAGTGTGAGATCACTGGGGGTGGGGGATGGGATGGGGGTGGTACCTGCAGCAGTGTGAGGTCACTGGGGGTGGGGGATGGGATGGGGGTGGTACCTGCAGCAGTGTGAGATCACTGGGGGTGGGGGATGGGATGGGGGCGGTACCTGCAGCAGTGTGAGGTCACTGGGGGTGGGGGATGGGATGGGGGTGGTACCTGCAGCAGTGTGAGATCACTGGGGGTGGGGGATGGGATGGGGGCGGTACCTGCAGCAGTGTGAGGTCACTGGGGGTGAGGGATGGGATGGGGTGGTACCTGCAGCAGTGTGAGGTCACTGGGGGTGGGGGATGGGATGGGGGCGGTACCTGCAGCAGTGTGAGGTCACTGGGGGCGGGGGATGGGATGGGGGCGGTACCTGCAGCAGTGTGAGGTTACTGGGGGTGGGGGATGGGATGGGGTGGTACCTGCAGCAGTGTGAGGTCACTGGGGGTGGGGGAGGGGATGGGGGAGGTACCTGCAGCAGTGTGAGGTCACTGGGGGTGGGGGATGGGAGTGGTACCTGGAGCAACATGATGTCATTGTGTAGGTTAGCCTTGTTGTAATTTTCATGGGGTGTCTGGAGCTGCACAGTGATTTCTTGTCTTGTGTCCTCTGGCTGGTGGACGTTGTGGGCTCCCAGGTACACAGTGACCTCTCTGTAAAAGTCGACGGTAACACGTGGAGTATTTGGGTCAGCGTGTTTTGCCTGCAGGTGGTGCCAGCCAGTACCCTGCCCAGTGATGTCAGGTCCTTGAAACTCACCAACGCCCCTTGAGCAGGTCAGACCCCTGGGCTCTGCTCCCACAGCCTGGCCACCCCCGACCCTTCCCTGAGCCCCTCACCGGCACCGGAGCTCCTGGCTTCTCTATAACCACCCACGCGCACATCCCAGCCCAGAGGCACTTACTCTCCCTGGCAGTGAGCGGCCGTCAGCACAAAATCCTCCGCCACCAGGAACCCGCCGCAGATTTTCTCATTTGCCCCTCGTATATACAGATAGGCCATGTAGGGCCTGGAGTGCGGCTGGGCTTCCCGTCCCCCGATGATCTCACCTGGGGGGACATCAGCTCCATTCGAAGGATCCCAGCACCTCCTTGGACAGGGACTGAGCTCCCCATTTCAAAGGGGGACTCGCACAGTCTCATCCCACCCCCTTGATGCCTGATCCCTGCCCCCTGCTCTGCCCCACACTGGGCCCCCTAAGAAGCTGGAGGGTCCATCTAGAGTTCTGAAGTGGCTGGGTGGGGAATCGGTGCCCAACACAGCAGTTGTGGGGCAGCAATTGTCATCGTGTTCACTGCTCTGTGGGCCAACGTCATCCCAGGCTGGTCCAGCCCGTCCCCGGCAGGGCACAGAGGTGGCTTCTATGGCTGCTTCTCCACCCGCCGGCAGGGACCAGGCCGGGCTGCTCCTCGCCCGACTCACCGAAATACCGGTGCCAGGGGAAGTGGCTTTGACTGAATGAATCCGACCCCAGGGTGCCCTTTCTTTTCTCAAAGATGCCTGCATTTCTGTCCTCTGCACCTGCTTCTTCCCCTCCTCCGCTGGGAAATAATTAAGGGATAATTTTCAGGGTTTGGTGGCTGAAAAACAATAGTTTTGGGGCTGAAAAACTATTTTCCTCGGGAAAACGACCAACCCTCTGGGATCTGCTTGGGAGCAGGTGCCAGGCGGGCGGGCGGGAGTGTTGGAAAATCTCCCCTTTAAGGAATGGCAGTGATTGGCTTCACTGCGGGAGCTAGACCCAGGTCCGGGATCGCATTGTGCTCGTCACCGCGTGGACCCTCAACCCCTTCCCCGAGCAGTGTCCAATTCAAAGAGACGCCGAATCGTTTTCATTCTTAAAAGGGGAATTGGAGGCCCCGGGGGCATGTTCCTAAGGGGTTAGGTACCTGATTTCTGTCAGCAATTCAAGGAAATAAGAGCCCCACAGACAAGTTTAATTTCCCTCCGGGATCCTGGGCTGAGCTGGGAAAGGATCCCAAGTTTCTTAGGTCCGAGCCCTTCCCCTGAGCTCCCTGCTCTTGCCCCGCTCCACCAGCTGCTCCTTTCGTCTCTCCATCCACCCTGCCTGGGCCCATTGCAAGGTGCACAGCTTGACAGTGGGTCCCACAGAAGCCCACTGGGGGCTGATCTACCCACCCACACAGGCAAAGAGCCCCAGAGATACTGAGGGGAGGCTGCAGGGGTCCCAATAACCCCTCGGCCCCAGGCGGGTCAGGGGAAGACCCTCACCCCACAGCCCCCACCCTGCATGGGCCCCTCTCCACACACCCCCAGCGCCCTTCCCCCACTCACCAGCCCAGCCCCCAGGGGGCAGGAGGAAGGCCCAGGGGAGCAGCCCCAGCACCAAGTGCTGCATCATCAGAGCCATCCCAGGCCAGGCACGGAGCTGCTCCCTCCGGCCTAAGACTTTTATGGACCAGGTGGGGCAGAACAGGGGCAGGGCCAGCCAATCACAGGGCCCCATGTACACTCTTGCCCGGGAACACCCACTGGAGACGGGCCACAGGGGCTGGGAGGGAGACACCCACTGGGCAATTCTCAGGTCACGGCCGCGCCCACCTAGCAGGAGGTTTCCTCTCTGCTCCGGTCCCTGGCCTGGCGCCATGGCCAACGGGGCCCCTGCCCGTCCATCTGCCTGAGGATGTGGCTAACACGCCTGCTCACACCTTGGCCCTCTCTGAGTATGTGGCTAACATGGCCCCTCCCCAACCACCAGTCTCAGAAACACTCCAGGGCCGTTCTCCAGCGACATCCCTCAGACCCAAGATTTTGGTGGGGAGGTCCAGGAGGGACAATTCCTGCCCCTCTGCTCACTCCAGAGGCCAGACCCGCTTGCTGGCAGCAGGAGACCCGGGGGCCTTTTCCCTCTAGGGCAGAGGGAGAAAAGTTCGGCCCACGGACCATATCAGACCCTTCTGTAGCACCCCGGATCTCCCACCTGGGGCTGGCCCCCAGCCCCTCCCCATCTGTCCCTTCTACACAGCGGTGTGACTAACACTGCCAGTCGGGGGCACTGGGTGGCACAGGGCAGGGAGGGCCAGTATCACCCCACCACACCCCCTGAACCTTCCTACCCTCACCTGAGTAACCTCCCTCTTACAGCCCCTCCCCAACTGTGCCCCAGAGACACTTTCTCCCCCATGGCGGTAACATCCCCATTCGTGCCGCCATACCATGTCCAGGCCCAGATGCGACCCTCAGGCCAAAACCTTTGCCCACCCCTGCCCAAGGGCATCTCTGTGAGACTGTCCCTGCTCCTGGTTTTGCTCTTCACCACCCTATTTCCATGGGCTGTGCACAGCCTGGCTCAGCATCAGCACTGAGTGAGAAACCACACCCTGGCCCCTCTGTAAACTTGTGGTGAGTGCTTGTGATCTCCCCATTACCAGCCTCCCACTTCAGATCAGGCATATGTGACCCCTCCACACACACACAGATGTCTAGGGGAGACACTTCTGCTGCCCCCATATAATTTATCAGCCTTCAGTGGGGCTCAGCCCCATCCCCTGTCGAGGGGTCACTGGCCAGTGGGGGAGGTGTCATCTCCACCCAGAGCTGGGAGCATCCCTGGTCCAAACATGTCTATGTGGGAGGAACCAGCCAACCCCCTTGCTGCCTCAGGGTCAGGCCAGTGACCCCTACTGGAGCAATGAGCAGAGTCCAAGTGATGGGTGGATCCAGAACTGGAAGGGTGGGGGAATGGGTCTCGAATAGAAACAGGGGCCCTAGAGCCTCCGCAGCCCCAGCCTAACTCCCATGACCCCCCCACCCTCCATCCTGGGGGCTCCCTGTCCCTGGATGCTGCTCCCCGCTCTGCTCTGCCCCACACGGGCCCTCCATGGAACTGGAGGGGGAACCAAAAGCTCTGATTTCTCTGATGCAGGAACTGGTTCCAGATGCACCAGCAGTGGGTCAGTCACCGCGCAGACTTGCTGCAATGGCGTTGGTGGCCAAGGTCGAACCCGAGCTGCTTCCAGGGGTGGGAAATGGGACTCGGGGTCTTCCCATCTGGGTGTAGCTTGGAGCCACTGTCACTGACCGAGGGGATCATTTTTTTCTTTTCTCCGGTTCTTCCTTCCCTGCACAGCGGCTGACACCGAGGTTATCGGCATTTGGTGAGACAAAACCCCCACATCCTCTGTCACAGACATCACCGCTGAACAGGACAGCGACACGTTTTCATCTCTGCCTGGGGAGATCTTTCCCACCACCTCCCTGCAAACTTTTGAGCTGAATTTGCCTTCTCTCGAGATCCCTCCCTTGCCTTTGTGCATCTGGAGTTGTGAAAGCCAGGGGGTAGAAAGACGGGGGATGATTGTCTGACGGCTCTGCTCCCCCTTTTGTAACTGTTTCTGTTCTTTGCGAGTCACCTCCTGCTGGGGTTTAGGAGACAAAAGGCAGGAGGGAACCCCAAGCTCTTAGTTCATCATGAGGGACATTTTTCACCCAGGTCCTACTTCCTGCCTCAGAATGGCCAATTTAACCAGGTGAAGGGCCATTTTATTTCATTGACACCTGGCTGAGGCATGGGCTAGTCTTTTGCCTCTGGGGAACCCGTTTGTGGTGGCTCCACACACTTGAACCATGTCTGAGAAAAAACCCTGCAGTATAATCTCATCACTTTACCTGCCACCGATATTTATCAGAACAATAATGGTCAGGAAATTATGAGTTTTCAGATGATCCTTCACAAGGCACATTTGGACTAAAATTTATCATAAGTAATGAACAAAAGAGATCAACATGTCACAAGCCCTAAGGTAGCACCCACAGAACTCAATCCTTGAAAAACCCCACGCTCCCCAAAGTCCCAGGGTTCCCCCAAAACCAACTGTACTCACCAGCCCAAGTCCCAAAGGGCAGGAGAAAGGCCATGGGGAGCAGAAACAAAAAGTGAACCTGCATGTCTGCAGTCAGTGCAGGGACGGTGCCTCTGCCACAGACCTATAGGGTTTATAGACTAAGTTTCGGGGGAGGGATTCAAGGGGGCAGGAAACCTCAATGTCACCTGCAGACTCATCGAAATGCAGTTTCCAACCACAGCTGACCACACAGGCTGGGGAAAAAAACAGGCCACACGTCAGCCCAGTAGCTTGGTCCCTGCACAGCCGGCTGGATGATGCACCATGGGATGGAGAAGACCCCGGTGGGGCCCTGTCTAGGAGGGTCCAGGGCTGATCCAGGTGCTGACTCACGGCACCAGAGGTTGTACTCAGCTGTCCCTATCCCCGCTCAGCTCCCTGCCAGTGTCTCTGCGGGGGGACTGGGAGGGGCAGTGTCTGATCTCGGTGGAGGGTGGGTACGGGGCTTTTTGATCTCTCTCAGGGTGGGGCCAGATCTCGGCTGGCAGCTGCTGGGCAGAACAGGCATCAGCCCCCATCCCAGCGACCGCAGGGGGAGGTTTTCTGAGAACCCCCTAGGGAGTCTGTGACCACATGCAGGGGATGTGGCTATTTCTGTGACAACCTACACACCTGGGAGCTGTCACTGTGCAGAGGGGAAATGACACAGCAAGGAGACAAATGTAGACCCAGGGCTACATCTCCAATGCAGGCTTCTTGCACAAGAACGCATCCACACTGCTGTGTGCATTTGCACAAGAGAGTGTCCATACTGCATGGATGCTCTTGTGCAAGTAACCTCTGTTGTCCATCCACACGGATCTTTCTGTGCAAGAGCTCTTAGACAGAGAACTAACTCTGTCAGAAGAGAGGGCTTTTTTGCAAATCGACTGTTCCTCTGGCGCAAAATCACGTTTGTAGGGTGGACACTCGGAGAGTTTTTGTGCAAAAGCTGCAGCGTAGATGTCTGAGAGTCCCGGCCTGCAGGTCTCCTCCATGTCGCCCCCTCTCTAACCACTAGACCACACCAGAGGTGGAAGTAACGAAGTAGAAATACCTGGGTACATGACTCAGGGACATCTGTTTGGCATTTGCACGTGACTCCAGTCACTTGTGAGGGTGATACTTCCACTTTGACTCAAGAAGCTTTTTTTAGAGGATCTTGGACTTTACTTTACTCCCATCTCCGGACGCTCTGAGTGACTCGTGACTTTCTGCACCCCACTAATAGTGGGGCAAGCCCGCACTCTGATTGGGTAAAGCAGAGCTCATAGGAGGGTTTGCCTGCTGCTCCCATTGGCCATATTTTGGCCAATGGGAGCAGCAGGGAGTGGCAGGGTGTGAGGAGCTAACTAAGTGACCCCCTCCTTCCTCATGGCCAGACCCCATCCCACTATATTCCCCCCGTGCCCTCTCTCCTGCCCAACTCTCCCAGCCCCAGTCTGTTCCTGCCCCTTCCCACCTACCTCCCACCAGACCCCCATCCCAATCCCCCTTCCTGGAAACCATCTCCTGCACACTGGACCCCTCATTTTGGCCTCACCCCAGAGCCTGCGGGGGGCTCACAAAATCTGCTAGCCCTGGGACCCCAAACGAGTAAATCTGCCCGGAAGCTTGGTCTCCCGTCTCCTTTATCCCTCCTCCCCAACTTGGTGCTGGTCACATCAGTGAGAGTTTTGTGGGAGGGTTTTGTGGAGGTTGACCCTCACTTATGTGGCCCGTGACCCATTTTTCTGTAGATCAGTGGCCCTCGACCCAAAGGATAATTCAGGTGCCCTATAATACTTTGGGTAGTTAATCCTAGATATCCATAGGATGCTACTTTCTCCTTTGGGATATTTAAGTACAGTTTCTCAACTTTTTTTTTATAAAGTACCCCTTTTTTCAAAAAATAATAATACATAAGTCCCCCCCCCCCACTGCCTACAGTTTTCGGACACACAAATGTGATGAAATGTTGGGGTGTAAAAAGCACCAAAACACTGAAGAGCTGTAAAACCTAAAACAAAAATCCAGTTTTCTCCAAATTTCCATTGTGTTTATGTACCTACTCTCTGATGTATTTTGAGTACCCTTGAGGGGACTCGTACCACTGGTTGAGAAACACTGTGTACGTCTCCTGCACACTGGGATACTTTTGTACTTTTCCAGAAGGATCCTTGGACTTTTACTTACTTACATTGATTTCAAAGTCTCAGGACTTTTACTCAAGTAACTTTTTGGGGGGTGTTTTTTCTTATAATTGGACCTCACTCCCTTCCCAGGGCTGGGGGGAAAGGCCAGGAGTCCTGGCTCCCAGGCTCCCTGCTCTAACCATTAGTCCCCACTCCCTTCCCAGAACTGAGGAGAGAGCCCAGGAATTCTGGCTCCCAGCCACCATCCTGCTTTAACCACTAGGAACCGCTCCTGCTGCCCTTCCAGCGCTAGGAATAATTTGTGCCAAATGGTAAGATACTCCCTGTGCTTCTTGAGCCTCTCCGGTCTCAGCCCCGACAAGCTCACCGCACCCAAGGCCCCGCTGCCCTGGGGTTCAGCCTTGCCGGATGGGGGTGGGAGGGCTCCATTGGAAGCTGAGATCTCCTTAAGCCACATGCTCCTTGTGAGAGGCGAGTGCAGGAGCTGGTTCAGGGAGAACGTCTCTACAGCGTCTCTACCTGGAATTACCACCCAAGAAATCTCTCGGCTCGAGGCCGGCCCATTCCCGGAGGGGAATCTCTCCGCGCTCCCTGGCCAGCTGGGGGTGGAAGAGGAGGTGGGTCCCTGGCAGGTCCCGGCCGCTGGCTAAGAACTGACAAACTCATCACTTGAGACCAGGCTGCTCAGCTGGGTGTGAGTTTCCCTCCCGCTAGGGCCGGACGCACCAACCCCATTTCCTGGCTAGATGCTGAGGTGTCTGGAGATCATCCCCTGTGCTCACCTCCCACGCCGGGTCCCTGTGCCCGGCTGGGCGGGGACGGGTGCATTTGGCTTTCTGCCCTGTGCCGGGATGGCTCAGAGTGGGGGACACCCCCCCCCCGATTCCCAGTGTGACTGTCAAACGGCACCAGATACACTTTATCTGGAGCCTCTTCCAGCTCTGCCAGGGCTCAAGCCGGTTGTGACCATGTGGGGGAGGCCATGGCAGGGGCCAGGCCTGCAAACTACAGAGGCATGTCGACACCCACCCAGCACCGCTCCTTCCCCGCTCCCCCCCGAGGGGGCCAGGAGCAGAGACAGCCCATGGGGAAGCCTCTGGTCACACCTGCACGACGGGGGGTGGGGACTTGATGTTTGCACGCCAGGCCCGGCAGGGAATGTGGCTAACACAGCTCAGCCCTGCAACCTGCAAGATGCTAAAAACAACCCCCAGCTCTTCTGCAGGCTGTCATCCAGAGCCACCAGCTTCCGCAGGGTCCCCTTTGCACCTTAGCACACTGCTCTCATTTGCAATGGGGCGGCCCCATGGCTGAGAGCCCCCCATGGTGCCGGGCACTACCCTGACCCACAATCTGCCCCCCAAATGGCATCCAGTTCTAACAGACATGGACAGAATCTTCCTTCTCAACGTGCAGATGGGGAAACTGAGGCACGGGGTGACTGTTCCTCAACCTGCTTCAGGGGCTGGCCTCCTCAGCTCCCATCGGGTCCCCATGCAACTCCCCAACCCAGGTATTCCCCCACGAGATCCACAGGAAACCCAGGCTGAGCTGGGGAAAGGTCCCAGATTTCTTGGGTCCCAGCTCTGTGCCTTAGCCCCATGGCCACCCTCACCATGCGGGGTCCCACAGGAGCATGTGGGGGCTGGGTTGCCCCCCTTCAGGCTGCCCTGAGATCCCCAGCCCCCTCCCTGTCACTGGAGGTGCCTTGCCTCTGGAGGGATTCACATGGGTGGAAGAGGAAGCATCAATGGTCCATCCCTTCCTCCTTCCCACATCTGCCACGGGCCAGTCCTGGACTCTCCCACCCATGTCCCTAGTGACCCTGGAGATCATTTCATCACCCCCTACTGCAGCAACCTGCAGGGTAGAGCTAGTGGGAGGGGGGGGAGTGTCCAGCACCGGTAGGGAGGGGAGATGGGTCTAGAAATGAATGGTGTCATTCTAGAGGGGTCTAGAATGGACGGCCATGCATCTAGAACAGGTCCACGTGGTATCTCCAGAAGTGGACTTATCTTGACGGGAATTGTTTGATGCTGAGGAATCCTAAATCAGCTGGCATGGATCCAGTAACATAGCTGTGCCTCTGTTCTGTCCAGTCATGGACCGTGAACAGTTCGAGAATGGCTCTCAATGGCCAACGGTGGGTCTTCATGGGGATGGATGGAAGGGTCCCATCCCTCATCAGTCAGACTGGGCGAGTCCAAGAGCAGTGCCCAGGCGTTGCCATGGGATAGCGTAGGCAGGACAGAGTCAATCAAGAGGCTAAGGGAGAGGCTATATCATGGACACCAGTGGGTTCCCTAGGGAGGGGGTGGAATCTCCATCCCTAGAGGTGTGTAAGTCCCGGCTTGACCAAGCCCTGGCTGGGATGCTTGAGTTGGGTTGGTCCTGCCTTGGGCAGGGGGCTGGACTCGGCGACTCCCGAGGTCTGTGACTACCCTGGGGTTCAACGGGTCCGTGGAAATCAGGGCATCCGCGTGTGAGAACGTTCCATGGCTGGTTGAGAAAGGCGCCCGTGTGGAGGGAAGGAGACGTTCACATTCCTAGGAGGCATGTGCCAAAGGCTGTGCCAAATGAGGTGTTGAATGACGGGTGGGGGGGTACCACAGGGGACTGCAGAGGAGCTCAGATCTTTAGCTCCGGAAGTCTCCCCCGCCGTCCCAGTTCAATCTCTGGTGTAGCGGCGAAGCCGAGAGCCGTCCCACTGCAGCCCCCGGAGTCACAACACAATACAACTGTCCTACCCGACAAAGTCCCGTCCCCTTCCTTTGCGGGCGGCCTCATGGGAGATCTCTGGAGTCACACGGCTCCGCGGCTCCTCCAGCTTCTCCATGTGCTGGACTGGGGGGGCCACGGAGCCCATGGGGCTCCAACAGCTTCTTTAGCTGGCAACAGGGTGGGGAATGGGGCAGGGGGTCTGTACCCGTGTCACGGCTCACAGGTGGTGCCTGCACTTGGCCCCTCGGCTCCAGGGTGGAAGCCCCCTGTCCCGTGCAGCAGCCCCTACTCGGGGAGCCCCTCCTCCCCAGCGGCAGTGAAACAGCCCTTTCTCAGGGGGTCCACTCCAGTGCGACGACCCTCTCTTGGGGGGCCCGCTCTCACCTTGGGGAGTCTGCCCCTTCGCCTCCGGGACGGTGCCTCTCAGGGCCTCCAACTGTCTGCCTCTGCCGTGAGCCCCCTTGGGGGGGTCCCCTCCCTCTGGATCCCCGGGGTCCCCCTCTGCAGCCCCTTGTCTGTCGTCTGAGCAGGGTCGGGGTCACCAGGGTCCCAGACAGCCTGGCTCCCACTCGGGGCTGTTCTGACACAACGAACTCCCCCCCTTTGTCACATTAAACCAGTCACGTCCAGGCACTGAGCGCCGCTCTGTATGCAACATCCCCCTTGAACTCCCAAAGCGCCCCACTTCCTGACAACCTGCAAGGTGGAACCAAGAGGAGGAATGAAACCGAGCTGTAGGCGCCCTGCTCAACAGTGGGGAGACATTTGGACGGCTCCGGCGTGGCTGCCCAGGTGCCCAGAGTGAGGGAACGCTGACGGCCACATGGCCAGTGATGGGAAGCGGCGGATCGAAGGTTTGTGGCTAGACTGGCCCCACTTTGGCCCCGGTGCTGAAACACGGGAGTGCGGAGAGCTGAGGGCTGTTTTTCTCCTTGGTGTTCCCCTTGGGTCTCTGTCCCTCTGGCCCTCGGGGGTTAATTCCCCACTGGAACCCGCCGGAGCCTCATTCGGTGTGAAACCTCCCAACTCAGGTGTCTTTGTCCCAGCCTAGGGCATGAACTACAAATCCAGCCTTTCCCCGGAGGGGTGAGATCCTGCCCCACTTCCCCACCCCAGCCCTGGCACAAGCAGCAGCGGCTCTGAATTTCGTGGGTCGGGTGGAGCACTCAGTCCAAAAGACAATTTTTTGTCACTTCATTTTTATTCTGTGCGGCCTACGAAGCAGGGCGTGAAACGCAGCAGGGCTGGGGTCGGGGATGGATTTTAATTGCTCAGCCTGGCCATCACGCTGATCGCTGCCAGGTGGCCTGGCCGGCGCTAGGGGGTGTGGGACGGGCGCTGGGCCCCCGGGAACGAACCGTGAACAGAGAGCTGGTGGCAGGATCCAAGTGTCCCAGCAGGGCAGGGGAGGGTGAGGATCTGCCATAAACATCACCCGCCCGGCTGACACGGGGCAGACCCCAAACCGCCAGCTCTGCCCCAGGGCTGGGCTCATGGCCAGTATCCGACTGGACATGGTCCTGGGATGAAACAGCCAAAGGGTTGGGAGATGGGCTTGCAGTGAGTTCCTAACTCCCCTGGGTTCCTGCCTAGATGCTCATGGGTTTGGGAACTGCCGGAGTGAAGCAAAAACTGTGGGAAGGGGGCCTCTGCTATGGGGGGCAAACTCACTCCCATCTATATTCGGAGCCCTCCCAAGCACAGAAGCCTGGGCAGCGATTCACGGCCCGGCTCCAGCCTGCAGCCTCCTCATGGTGTTGTTTATCCAGGGGACGAAGGCGGAGATTTTCGTGTAGACCCCGGGGGCTTTAGTCGGCCCCCAGGAGACGATGCCCTGGGCTGTCCCTCCGCACACCAGGGGGCCCCCGGAGTCGCCCTGCGAAAGGGAACAAGCCACAGATGGAAAACAGCTCGGGGAGTCGTTCCTTGCTGATCCACGGCCCAGTGGCACCCGCCTCGCCCACGGCCCACTGGACTCACTATCCCACCCCCCTCTGTGCAGATGCTCTCTGTCTTCCTCCAACACATCTGTCCCCAGTGACGTGTACAGCGCCTGGTGAAGCAGGGCCTGATGGGCGCTCGCTGCTCCTAGCGCTGACCAGCGCCAACAGCTTTGTCAATCGGGGGTGTTGAGGAGAGGAGGGGAGGTACCTTTGCAGAGTCATAAAACCGGGCTGGGTCCCCCACACACATCATGGTGGCGGGGTCGTAGCCACGATACAGCCAGTCTGGGTTCCTCGGACACGCGGCGTCCGGCATCACCACCACGTCCACTTCCCGGAGCGTGTCTGGTAACAACGCACCCCCTGGCCTAAGATTGCCCCAGCCGGCGACGGTGCACAGGGTCCCTGGCTGAACCCTCTGGTCGGCAGAGGGCAGGTCGATGATAGCCACCGCACGGTTCGTAACCGCGTTCCCCTCCAGCTGGGAGGCAAAGAGCAATGTCACACAAACTCCGGATGCCCAGCAGTCACACGGAAACACCAACACACCTTGGAAACCCACAACTACAGCCGCACTTGGGGAGAGGGATGGGATGGTACCTGCAGCAGTGTGAGGTCACTGGGGGTGGGGGATGGGATGGGGCGGTACCTGCAGCAGTGTGAGGTCACTGGGGGTGGGGGATGGGATGGGGGCGGTACCTGCAGCAGTGTGAGGTCACTGGGGGCGGGGGATGGGATGGGGGCGGTACCTGCAGCAGTGTGAGGTCACTGGGGGTGGGGGATAGGATGGGGCGGTACCTGCAGCAGTGTGAGGTCACTGGGGGTGGGGGATGGGATGGGGGCGGTACCTGCAGCAGTGTGAGGTCACTGGGGGTGGGGGATGGGATGGGGGCGGTACCTGCAGCAGTGTGAGGTCACTGGGGGCGGGGGATGGGATGGGGGTGGTACCTGCAGCAGGGTGAGGTCACTGGGGGTGGGGGATAGGATGGGGCGGTACCTGCAGCAGTGTGAGGTCACTGGGGGTGGGGGATGGGATGGGGCGGTACCTGCAGCAGTGTGAGGTCACTGGGGGTGGGGGATGGGATGGGGCGGTACCTGCAGCAGTGTGAGGTCACTGGGGGTGGGGGATGGGATGGGGGCGGTACCTGCAGCAGTGTGAGGTCACTGGGGGTGGGGGATGGGATGGGGCGGTACCTGCAGCAGTGTGAGGGCACTGGGTATGGGGGTGGTACCTGCAGCAGTGTGAGGTCACTGGGGGTGGGGGATGGGATGGGGTGGTACCTGCAGCAGTGTGAGGTCACTGGGGGTGGGGGATGGGATGGGGGCGGTACCTGCAGCAGTGTGAGGTCACTGAGGGTGGGGGATGGGATGGGGGCGGTACCTGCAGCAGTGTGAGGTCACTGGGGGTGGGGGATGGGATGGGGTGGTACCTGCAGCAGTGTGAGGTCACTGGGGGTGGGGGATGGGATGGGGGCGGTACCTGCAGCAGTGTGAGGTCACTGGGGGTGGGGGATGGGATGGGGTGGTACCTGCAGCAGTGTGAGGTCACTGGGGGTGGGGGATGGGATGGGGGTGGTACCTGCAGCAGTGTGAGGTCACTGGGGGTGGGGGATGGGATGGGGGCGGTACCTGCAGCAGTGTGAGGTCACTGGGGGTGAGGGATGGGATGGGGGCGGTACCTGCAGCAGTGTGAGGTCACTGAGGGCGGGGGATGGGATGGGGGTGGTACCTGCAGCAGTGTGAGGTCACTGGGGGTGGGGGATGGGATGGGGGCGGTACCTGCAGCAGTGTGAGGTCACTGGGGGTGGGGGATGGGATGGGGGTGGTACCTGCAGCAGTGTGAGGTCACTGGGGGTGGGGGATGGGATGGGGGCGGTACCTGCAGCAGTGTGAGGTCACTGAGGGCGGGGGATGGGATGGGGGTGGTACCTGCAGCAGTGTGAGGTCACTGGGGGTGGGGGATGGGATGGGGTGGTACCTGCAGCAGTGTGAGGTCACTGGGGGTGGGGGATGGGATGGGGTGGTACCTGCAGCAGTGTGAGGTCACTGGGGGTGGGGGATGGGATGGGGGTGGTACCTGCAGCAGTGTGAGGTCACTGGGGGTGGGGGATGGGATGGGGCGGTACCTCTAGCAACATGATATCGTTTTTTAAAGTCCTATTATCGTATTCCTCATGTGCGAGCTGCTGTACCACCAGGATCACTTGCTGGCTCGGTTCCCGACGTTTGATGTTGTGGGCTCCCAGGGTGACCGTGATGTTACTGTAAAAGCCGACACACAGGGCATTAGGGGCAGGGACTATCTGGGCTGGGGTAGGAAGGTACTTGCTCTGGGCCATGGGCAGGAAGGCCCATGCAGTGGGGGATGAGCAGGAGGGTCCATGCTGGGGGGGATGGGCAGGAGGGTCCATAGCGTGGGGGATGGGCAAGAGGGTCCATGCTAGGGGGGATGGGCAGGAGGGTCCATAGCGTGGGGGATGGGCAGGAGGGTCCATGCTAGGGGGGGTGGATGTGTTAGTGACTCTCTTGTGGTCAATGACTCAGCCCCACTCCTAGGCTCCCCCATGGCCGGCTGCCTCTGTGCCCCCAAGAGCCTTCTCCCCTGTTGTGCTCCCCTTCCCTGCGTCTCTACCCCCTGCCCCTCAGCGACCCCCACAGCCTGATCCCAGCATTTTCCCATGCCCTGCCCCCAAGCCCCGTGACCTGCAGAGCTGCCCTGGGCTGGGACCAGACCCCAACTGGGCTCACTCTCCACAGCCCCTTTGATTTACCCCACACTGGGGATGGGCCGTGGGTCGCAGAGGCCCCTAGAGACTCGCCGACACCCCCTGGGCAGGCCAGACCCCTGGGATCTGCTCCCCCAGCCCCTGCCTCTTCCCTGCCCCCCACACCAGCACCAGAGCTCCCGGCTGCCCCTCCTCCACTGACCCCACCCGCCCCCACGTCCCCGCCCAGAAGCACTTACTTCCCCCGGCAGTGAGCAGCCGTCAGCACGACGTTGTCCGCCACCAGGAACCCGCCGCAGAGAGTCGTCCTGTTTTTACGCTGGACACGCAGAAAGGCCATGTAGGGCCTGGAGTGGGGCTTGGATTCCCATCCCCCGACGATCTCACCTGGGGAGAGAACAGGTTCATGCCAAGGGCCCCCCGCACATCCCTGGCTTGGCACTGGGGGAACCCTGTCCCTCCTCAGCTCAGGACTCAATTCAGGTGGGTGAAAAAGCTCGCCAGGCGGTGGAAAGGCACCGAGGAGGACAGCCACAGGGACCAGTAAGGAGAAACCAGGCAGGGACAGCTGAAAATCTCTGACCATCAGAGAGATGTTGGACGTTGCGATGGCCAACCTGCTCGCTTGGCTTTAACCCCGGCAATCCCCCATTGAGAGGCGCCCCTATGGAGGGACCCAGCACTGGTTCTGTGGGGTTCATGGGCCCCTGGGAACAGGTCAGAGCGAGGGGCCAGGTTCCAGTCGATATCAGGGCAGACACAGCGGGAGATGACCCAGCTGAGCTACAGATGTGGTCAGAAATCTGGCTACTTAAAGCCAGACAAGTGGGTTCATGGCTCCCACTGGAGTCTTTCCGGAGACGACTCGGGAATATTCGTTTGTCGTCTGTATCCCAGAGGCCATTTTCAAAATCCATTCCTGATAGTTGCATATGGGGCACAGACCCCAAGACCCTCCCCTGAAGAGCTTCCATTTCCAATGATCGCACTGACAAAGGGAGTCCTGGCTCCTCGCACCCTGCCTGCTCTAACCACTAGACCCCACTTCCCAGGTGGGGAGAGACCCCTGGAGGCCTGGTTCGGAACCTCGAATTAAAAGCCCCCCGATCCTCTTTCCTACTCTCAGTCTCTCAGGGGCTTTAGCGCCGTACCTGCACCAGCACCGAGGATCTCTCACCCCCACCTCCCAACCGCCCCTAGCTGGGTCCTAGGAACCAGCCATCGTCCTGGCAGAAGCATCTGACTCTGGGGAAGAGCTGGGATTTGCAACCAGCCCAGAGAGTTCCCCACAATCCCTGATCCCCGCCCCCCACTCACCAGCCCCAGCACCGGGGGGCAGGAGAAAGGCCACGGGCAGCAGGATCAGGAGCAGCAGCATCACCGTCTGGAGAAAGTGACACGGCTTGAACCTCAGCCCCGGGGGTTTATAGAACCAGCGGCAAACGGCCGTTCCCGTGCACTCGGCTCACGCGGGGAGGTGACACAATGCAGGGCCCACAGAAACCTCAGGGTCACGTTGGTGACACACGGTGGGGGGGACAGAGGATGGAGGGGGTGGCCAAAAAACAGCCTCTTTCTAGAGGAAGGAGCCCAGGGTAAACCTCCTCTTCCCACCTCCCATTCCCTGGGGCCTGCCTGGATCCTGCACCCCTGGCATCTGCTTCATTTGAAGCTCTCCCATCTCCTAGAATCCCAGAATCCCAGGCCTGGCAGAGACCTCAGGAAGCATCGAGTCCAGCCCCCTGCCCAAGGCAGGACCAACCCAACTCAATCATCCCAGCCAGGACTTGGTCAAGCTGGGACTGAAACACCTCTAGGGATGGAGATTCCACCCCCTCCCTAGGGGACCCATCCCAGTGCTTCCCCACCCTTTTCATGCAGCCTTTTCGAGCTTATGGATCCCTTTTCAATGTATTACACTTTCATCAACCCCCCTTGCTGTGGAAGAAAGACAAGAAAAGAAAAACAAGAAAAAAGAGAGAGGAAGAAAAAAGAGAAAAAAGAAGAAACAGAGAGAGAATAAAGAAGGAAAAAAGAGAGAAGGAAAAAGAAAAAGAAAGAAAAGAAAAAGAGAAAAAAGTGGAAAAAAAAGGAAAAAGAGAAGAAGGAGAGAGTGTCAAGAGAGAAAGAAAGAGAAAAAAGGGAGAGAAACAAGAAAAGGAGAGAGAAAGAGAAGAGACGTATCAGAGGGGGAGCCGTGTTAGTCTGAATCTGCAAAAGCGACGAGGAGTCCTGTGGCACCTTATAGACTACCTGAAGTGTAGGAGCATAAGCTTTCGTGAGCAAAGACCCACTTCTTCAGATGCATCTGACGAAGTGGGTCTTTGCCCACGAAAGCTTATGCTCCTACACTTCAGTTAGTCTATAAGGTGCCACAGGACTCCTTGTCGCTTTTAAAGAGAAGAGAGACACAGAAAGGAAAAGAGGGGGGGGGAAGAAAATAGAAAAAAAACTAAAAAGAGAGAGGGAAAAAGAAAAAAAGAAAAAAGAAAAAGAGAGGAGAAAATGAGATAAAGAGCGAGAAAGAGAAAAAGAAAGGATCGGGCCCGCCAGGGTGGGCCTGATCCTTATTTTTAAACTTTCCACAGACCCCGTGCAGTACTGTCACAGACAACCAAGGGTCCATGGACCACAGACTGGGAACCCCTGTCCTAGGGAATTCGGTTTTCCTAGGATCCAACATTTCAAGCATTTCTCTCACCCCTTCATTGTCATTTCTCCACATCTCTTGTGGCCCTGGATCAATAGCCCAACTAAAATCAAGGTGGCTCATGTCGCCTAGGGTATGTGTAGACTACATGCCTCTGCCGACAAAGCATGTAAATTAGACTACCCGACATAGTCAATGAAGTGGGATTTAAATACCCCCGCCTTCATTAGAATAAAAATGGCCGCCGCCCTGTGTCGGCTCAGCTGATCGTTGGCACAGCGCGCAAGTCAAGACACGGCTCGGTCGACAGGCGAAGCCTTTGTTGAACCCTCCTGTAAACCTCCTCCTTACAGCACAAGTTAGCAGATTAAAAACCAACACGCTGCTTTCAATTGTCCGCAGTGCGTGCTAGTTTTTGAAAAGCTGCAACACACGGGTAAACTCCCCTCAAAACTCCAGCCATCTGAAGAATTGGGCTGTGCCCACAAAAGTTAATGGTCCCAGCTGCATGTTTTGTTAGTCTATAAAGTGCTACCAGACCAGGTTTTGTTTTTTAAGTTTCTCCTGCACAGACTAACTCGGCTACCCCCGAAGCTTCCCCTCAATTCTGATAGTTGTCAGATACTACTGGGTTGTTCTTGTGCTCCGGTAAAAACACTGGCTTTTAAAAGGGCAGGTTAGTGTATCTTAAACATGTTAATGTCGCTAAACATCTACAAAATGTTGCTATGAAAGAGATTTGATTGTCTCACAGCTCTTCAGTGCTCGGTTTTACGGCTTGCTCCGGCTGTGTTTTTTCAGATAATGAGGGTGTGTGTTTATCTTAGAGGAAGTGTCTGTTATAAAATAAGAAGTTTTCCCTTTAATTTTTGTAACTAGCTAATTTTTAGAAGCTGCTTTTGTAAAGTCATCCAGTGTAAAACCTGCTCATATGGGTTCTTTTGCACTTTTATTGTCGATGGAGGGGAAAGGACTTTGAGATTTTACAATGTTTACAGCCAACGTCATTTTATGGCTTGTTATCTTACTGAGACATTGTGTGTTTAGACCATGGGATTGGCAGACTTTATCTTAGAAGAGGTGCCTCTGCTTGTAAAAGTTATAATCTCTTTACGAAAGTTTTCCTTTGGACAAAACTTAAAAACTGAGCCAGTGGCTGTGGCGGAAGTAGAATATTTCTGGGGGGATGCTGTATTTTGATATTCGCGTCAACCAAAGAATGAAGAAACAAGCTTAGCGTTAAAACAGTTAGAAGGGTTACTTATCTACTTCCTTCACACAGGGGTCTTCTAGGAACAGGACGTGTTACTGCCTAATTTCTCCCCTGTGTTGTAAAACAACTCTCTAAAGGGTGTTTTAATATAACGTATAGCCGGCAATATTACAATTTCTTCACAATTGACGTATCTGTAAGCAGGGGTCGATCGTACTAAATTGTCTAAATTAAAATTTGCAGATGATACTAAACAGCTCAAGATAGTTGAGACCAAAGCAGACTGGGAAGAGCTTCGAAAAGATCTCGCCAAACTAAGTGATTGGGCAACAAAATGACAAATGAAATTGAATGTTATAAATGTAAAGTAATGCATGTTGGAAAAAATAATCCCAGCTACACATACGATATAAAGAGGATTAATTTAGCTACAACTACTCAAGAGAGAGATCTTGGAGTCATTATGGATAGTTCTCTGAAAACATCCACTTAGGCTATGTCTAGACTGCAAGCCTCTTTCGAAAGAGCGCGTCTAGACTGCACGCGGAATTTCGAAAAAGCAAGCCGCTTTTTCGAAAGAAAGCACCCAGTGAGTCTGGATGCTTTCTTTCTAAAAAGCCTGTTTGCTGTCAAGAACGCCTTCTTTCGAAAGAGCACTTTTGAAAGAAGGCGTTCTTCCTCATGGAATTAGGTTTACCACCGTCGAAAGAAAAGCCGCATTCTTTCGATTTAATTTGCAAATGGGTGTGGATCTTCTTTCATTTTGATTAGAACATTTGGATGAAATGTTGTTCAGTAAGATTTGGAAGCCCTCTGAACTGGATCCAGTCTGCAGGTTGGTACTTGCTCACCTCTTGGCTAGTGCATCCTATGCATGTTTAGGTCACCCAACTTCTACAATAGTGTTTCTTAAACTTTTTAAGACCATGCGAACTAGCGGTTTGTATGTGTAGCCCCTATTAAAGTTAATTCGAACTAACGGCCACCCTCACCATGTGGTGTCCCAAAGGAGCATGTGGGGGATGGGTTACCTCCCTCCCCCCACTCTGTCCTGAGATCCCCAGCCCCACCGCTTCCCTATCGCTGGAGGTGCCTTTTCCCTGGGGGGGATTCACAGGCATGGAAGAGGAAGATCAATGGTCCAGCCTTTCCTCCATCCTATCTCTGCCAGGGGCCCATCCTGGACTCTCCCAGCCATCCCCGTGATGGACTTGGAGCCTGCTTCATAACCACTAAGGCAGCTACTTGCAGGGTAGACCTCACGGCAGGAGGGGGAGAGGTGCTGCACCAGGTAGGGTGGGGAGAAGGGTCTAGAACCAAATGGTACTGTTCTAGAGGGGTCGAGAATGGATGGATCTGGATGTACATCACTCTAGCAACGATCTACATAGGATCTGTAGCTTCCAGTCGATCTAGACTGGAATTGCTTGATCAGCAGGAATCCTAACTTGACCTACATGTCTCCAGCAATGCATTTGCTCCTCTACGTTGCTGAAGCGTGGACCTTGAAGAGTTCAGGGATAGCTCTAGATGGACAATTGTAGATATTCCATGGCAATGGATGGATCCCATCTATGATCAGGTCAGACCAGCCGATTGTCAGATAACATTACAAGGCTGGTTTATAGACTGTGTTGAGGGAAGAGAGAGATGTGGACAACTGGAAGGCATTTGCCAAAGTGCAACATGGCCTACAGATTGATGACACTTATTTTACCAAGACAATGATCATCAGCAAATTATGAGTTTTGGGTTGTGCCTTCCCAAGACACGCTTATGCATGAAATATATCGTAGTCCTTTTCTAGGGGTGAATATTGTGGCTACAGATATTCACAGGCCCTAGGTAACACCCACTCAGTAACAATTGCTGAGACTCCCCTATTCACCCCAAAGACCCAGAAGCTGTACTCCAAACCCCAAAGCTATATTCATGAGCCTAAGACCTAGGGGCAAGCGGAAGGCCATGGGGAGCAGAGATGTATCTGCACCTGTGTGTTCCAAGTCAGTACAAGGACGGTGCATCTGCAATTGAAGGAGAGAGAAAACCTCGGGATCGCCCAAACACTCCTCCAAATACAGGACATGGACATCTGTGTTTCCTATCACAGCCAGCCACCCAGGCACAGGGGGAGGGCAAGTCATGTGTCAGATGGATATCTCAAAATCCCAAAAGCTGGATGGTTACTGCATGACTGAATCTCCGCACAGCTGGATGGACAATGCACTGCTGGCTGGAGAAGACCCTGCAGGGAGAGGTCTCTCAAGATCTAAGGCTGGACATAGATACATAGACAGACAGATAGATGGGATGGACTTGGGACTGGTAATCACTCACTTGGCTTTTCACATTTGAGTTCCCTTCACATATTTGTGCCCCCGGCACAGAGGGGGTTAAGACTGGGGCACAGCGGTGGGCAGGGATTCCTTGCGTCCCCACCTCCACACTGGGCTTGAAACCCCTGAGCCCAGCTGGGTCCAGCCATGACCCACCAGCCCAGTCTGACCCCATCCGAGCGGAGCCCGTCCATCCCCGGCGGGTACAGATGCTGCTCTGGATTTCACCACTCGGGTTGCTCACTCGGTACCCGAATCACCTTTTTGGTACCATTTTTATTCACAACTGGGGATGTGGGAAGCAAGTGGTCAGCGCTGGGGACTGACCTGCAAACAGTTGAATGCAGAATTCCCAGAGTTCCCTTCCCAGAGCTGGGCTCCGTGCCTGGATGCTCAGGGCTTCGGTGCTACCTGAGCAGAGAGCCTTGGCTGAGGGAGGGGACTCAGCCATCCCTAGAAAAGCAGGTCTGAAATGTGGGCCAAGCCAAGACACAGAAGTGATGCAATTTCTGACTGTTCGGTACTTTCTGGTGGGGCTCAGGACTGCAGATTCTTCATCGTCTTCTGGATCCAGGGCATAAAGGTGGAGACTCTTGTGTACATGGCGGGTGGAGTCCCAGTTTTGGAACCCCCGGAGACGATGCCCTGGGCTTTTTTCCCACACACGAGGGGGCCCCCGGAGTCACCCTGCGAAATGGAAAAAAATAGACAAAGAACAGTGACACTGCAGCTCCCCTTTCATTTGTACAGCCCCGAGCGCAGAGGGACCAACTCCCTGAGGCTTGACCTCCACCCCAGCAGCCTGACACAAACCACCAGTTTTGCAAGAGAGCCTTCAGACGGGGGTAGGGAGCGGGATTTACTTTGGAAGAACTGCTGCCTTCGTCTGGGTCCCCCACA
Organism: Pelodiscus sinensis; assembly: GCF_052426305.1. Lineage (NCBI taxonomy): Eukaryota > Metazoa > Chordata > Testudines > Trionychidae > Pelodiscus > Pelodiscus sinensis. The sequence continues at coordinate 3,009,407 of NC_143081.1, read as the reverse complement.
CACATCATGGTGGTGGCGTCGTAGTAGCGATAGGGCCCATCCTGGTTCCTTGGACAACCGGCATCCTCCATCACCGCCACGTCGGCCTCCCACAGCGTGTCTGACATCTGCTTCTTCTCTAGACTAGTCCTGCCCCAGCCAGCGACGCTGCACTTGGTCTTCGGACGCACTCGCTGCTTGGCCGGGGGCAGCTTGATGAAGTCCACATATTTATTGTGATGAGCTTCACCCTGCAGCTACACACAGCCAGGGACACAAGCACAAGGGAGAATACGAGGCTCACCAGGCCAATGAGGAAGAACCCACAGAAAATGCACAGCCACGAGTTCACTAGGGTTCGGTTGATGGGATGGGGGTGGTATGTGCAGCAGTGTGAGGTCACTGGGGGTGGGGGATGGGATGGGATGGGGTGGTACCTGCAGCAGTGTGAGGTCACTGGGGGTGGGGAATGGGATGGGGTGGTACCTGCAGCAGTGTGAGGTCACTGGGGATGGGGGATGGGATGGGGGCGGTACCTGCAGCAGTGTGAGGTCACTGGGGGTGGGGCTATGGGATGGGGGTGGTACCTGCAGCAGTGTGAGGTCACTGGGGGTGGGGGATGGGATGGGATGGGATGGGGGTGGTACCTGCAGCCGTGTGAGGTCACTGGGGGTGGGGGATGGGATGGGGGCGGTACCTGCAGCAGTGGGAGGTCACTGGGGGTGGGGGATGGGATGGGGGCGGTACCTGCAGCAGTGTGAGGTCACTGGGGGTGGGGGATGGGATGGGGGTGGTACCTGCAGCAGTGTGAGGTCACTGGGGGTGGGGGATGGGATGGGGCGGTACCTGCAGCAGTGTGAGGTCACTGGGGGTGGGGGATGGGATGGTGCAGTACCTGCAGTATCATGATGTCGTTATTTTTAGTTTTATCATCATACTGCGGGTGGGGGATCTGCCGTTGCACTTGGATCACTTGCTGGCTCGGTTCCCATTGGCTGATGTTATGGGCTCCCAGGACGACATTGATTTTTCTGTGAAAGCTGAGAGCAGCACGTGGGGCTTTAGGGTCCGGGGTCGGCTATGACTATTTCTGGCTCGTCAATTCTGACCTTTGGGGCTCTCAGGCCAGGTCTCAGATTCTTTCTGGTGCCTTTGAGCTCCCCCCCAGCCAATTCCCCCCTCCCAGCTAGATCCATGCCCAGCCCCCAGCCTGGGGCTTTGACTCCTCCCTGCCCCACAGTTTAGTCCCACTGATTTACCCAGCGCTGGGGCTGGGCTGTGGGTTGCAGAGGCCCCTAGAGACTCGCCAACACCCCTTGAACAGGTCAGTCCCCTGGGCTCTGACCCTTCCCGGCCCCCCACGCCAGCACCAGGCATCTTTGTTCTCCATCTCCCACTAACCCCACCTGTCCCCATGTCCCAGCCCAGAGGCACTTACTCTCCCTGGCAGTGAGCGGCCGTCAGCACAATGTTTGGCTTCACCAGGAACCCAGCACACTTAGACCACTTCTGTCCATGTTGTATATACAAGTAGGCCATGTAGGGCCTGGAGTGGGGCTCGGCTTCCTGGCCCCCGATGATCTGTCCTGGGGGGGGGGATCAGATTCACACAAAGAAACCCCTCACCTCCCTGTGCATGGAGAGTGTTCGCACCCTGATGACTTCTCTTTCTCCATCAGCCCACAGCAGCTGGACTGTGCAAAGCCCGACCTCCCAAATGTCTGGGCCCATGGAAAATCATGGGTTTTACTAAAGGTGTATTGCTCAGAAAGCCTCGTCTGGCCCCTGCCCCATTGCCTGTGGCCAAAACCTTGTGTGCTGCTCTCATTGTGCAGATGGGGAAACCGAGGCCCAACCAGATGGTTTCTAATTCTGGATGCTCGACTCTTCTCACCACGGCATCAAAATCCCAACCTCGGGGAGTCAGCCCAACGTTCCCACTGGGAGGCAAGATCTGATCCCAAATCTCCTTCGTCCCAGCAAAGCACTTAACCTGCTCCCACGCAGAATGGGCCGGGGTTGGAGTCACAGGGTGGGGGGTCCCCAGGCCCTGCCCCCCATCCGCAGCCAGAGGTGAGTCTCCGCCGGCAGGTAGAAGAGAAGGTGTATTGGGTCACAGGGACACAGTGGAGCACAGGGTGGATGTTCACACAGGGACCAAGAACAGGCAGGACTATTCCTCTCGGGGAGAAGGGGGCTCAGGCCCTGAACCCCCCTTTCCGGCTCTAAGCCTCTTCTCTCGTCCTCACCCAGCCAAGACTGCCCCTTCCCCCAGGCTCTAGTCCCCAGGCTGGGGTCAGCCCCCTTCCCAGGCAGATGTTATCTCCTGTGCCCTCCGGTGTGAGGCTGAATCCACCTCTGCAGTGAGTCACCCCTCTTCTCCAGACAGTGCTGCCATGCCCAGGACAGAGGATCCACACACAACACACAAAGCAACACAACCTCTTCTATGTCACAGCAGGTTCCTCCCTACACTGGTGCCTGCCCGCCCGCCACACTGCCACAGATGGAGGCCACCCCGCTGGGCTTCGAGACCCCGAATTCCCCATGATTCCTGCCGACATCTCAGCCCCAGGCCCGTTGTCCCCCAGCTCGCTGGTCCCGGGGGTCACGTTAGACCCAGCCAGACCTTTGCTGCCTCAAGCGCCTGCCTTTTGGGTTTTGTCCTGCCGTGGCCACTGAGGATTTCGAGCCCCGTGCTCTCAGAAACTCCCTCCCCATGGAGGGTCCTACAGACGGGGGCAAGTTCTCGCTTTGCCTCCAATCTCCTCAGGAGATCACTGGCCTGGGAGCTCTCCCAGCCAGACAAGGTCTCCTGGTCTTGGCTGTTTCTTTCCAATTTGCCACCATCCTGCCAGGCATGTGGACACCAGACCAGGCTGCAATGTCCACTCATGGTCCCACCGACACGGTGTCCAGAGATGGCCCCACCTTCCCTGGCTTATGTCCACTGATCTAGAGCCTCAGGAACTCATATCTGGTTGGCTTCCACCAGAACTTCCAAGTCCCAGAACAACGTGGCACCCAACCCCAACAATAACATTGCCCCGTCTCCTCCCTAGGAGCTGAACCCGCTGGTCTCCAAGAGATGGGAGGGGGAGGCCACATCTCCCCGGCACCGCCGATCATCTTGGCCTTAAGACCATCACCCTCCACCCCACTGCAAGCGAGTGTGAGCTCTGAGGAGAGTCTTGGAAAATCGAGGGAAGAACAGACCCGTCCCCCATCACCCTCACTGATGGGCAAACATCATGCTCTGCAGACCCACATGGTCACCGCTGGCTGCTGCACACACTTGAAACATGTCTGAGTAACACCCTGCTGTATAATCTTATCACTTTACCTGCCACAGCTATTTTCTCAGGACACTAATGGGCAGCAAATTATGAGTTTTTGGGTGCTACTTTACGAGGCACACTTGGAATAAAATTTATCGTAATCCTGTATAAGTGGTGAATAAAGGGGTACAATCTGTCACAGGCCCTAAGGTAACACACACAGAACCGAGTCCCTGAGAACCTCTGTTCACTCCAAACTCCAGGTGCCCCACACCCAACTGTACTCACCAGCCCAAGTCCCAGGGGGCAGGAGAACGGCCATGGGGAGCAGAAACAAGCAGTGAACCTGCATGTCTGCAGTCAGTGCAGAGACGGTGCCTCTGCCGAAGACCTGCAGAGTTTATAGGCTTAGCTTGGGGGAGGGATTCAAGGGGGCAGGAAACCTCAAGGTCACATGTACACTCTTCTAACTGCAGGGCTCAGGTGTCTGTTTCCAACCCCACGGGCTGGGGGGGAAGGATAGAACATTAGTGAGCCCAGTAGCTGGGTCCGTGCACAGCCGGCCAGGTGATGCCCCACTGGATGGAGAAGACCCCGTGTCCAGCAGGGTCCGGGGTTGCTCTGAGTGCCGGCTCACAGCTGGGCACATCTAGGACTCGGACTCACCTGGCCATACCCTCACTGAGCTCCCTGCCCATGTATCTGTACTGGGGCTTGGAGGTGACAGGGACTGATCTCGGTTGGGAACGGGGCCCTCTGATCAGTCTTAGGGTGGGCCAGATGTGAGCCAGCTGGCACTGGGCAAAGCAGGTATCAGCGCTCGTCACAGCAACTGCAGGGGGAGAGTTTCTGAGAAGCCCTGCAGGGAGGCTGTGACCATGTGATGGGGATGCGGCTGTTTCTGTGACATCCGGAACCTGAGAGCTGTGACCGTACAAAGGGAAATGACACAGCAGAGAGACACGTAGCCCCTGGGAGACCCGGCTTGCAGCTCCCCTGCATTTCGCTATGCCCCGCTCTAACCGCTAGACCTCACTCCCTTCCCAGAGCTGGGGAGAGAGCCCCGGAGACCTGGCTCCCAGACAACTCAGGGCTGCCAGGAACACCCTCCGAACTGCTGCCCTCCTTGTACAGGGGACAGTTTGTGCCAAATGGTGATATACTCCCCTCCTTCCCAAGCCAGGCCGGTCTCAGCCCCAAGAAAGTTACTGCACCCAAGGCCCAGCTGCCCTGGGGTTCTACCCTGCCGGGTGGGGGTGGGAGGCTCCATTAGAAGCTGGAATTTCCTCCAGCCACGTGCTCCGTGGGCGACATGAGTGCGGGGGCTGGATCAGGGAGAACATCTCTAACCTGATCTACAGTGTCTGTACCTGGAATTACCACCCAGGGGATCTCTCAACCCAGGGCCAGCCCGTTCCCGGAGGAGGGATTGATCTGTGTTACCTGGCCAGCCAGGTATGGAAGCAGAGGTGGGTCCCTGACAGGCCCCGGACGCTGCTGTTAGCTTAGAACTGACAAACTCCTCACTTGAGACCAGGCTGCTCAGCTGGGTGCGAGTTTCCCTCACGCTGAGGCCAGCCTGATCAACCCCACTTCCCGGGCAGACCCTGAGGTGCCTGGAAGTCGCCCCTGTGCTCACCTCCCACGCTGGTACCCTGTGCTGAGCGGTGTGGGGACAGCTGCGTTTGGCTTTCTTACATGGGCCAGGTTGGCTCGGAACTGGGGACCCCCCCCAGATTTCCAGTGTGACTGCACCATGTGCTACCAGATGCATTTTGTCTGCAACCTCTTCCAGCTCTGCCTCAGTACAAGCCGGTTGTCAGAGCCTGGGGGAGGCCGTGACAGGGGCCAGCCCAGCAAACCACTGAGGCACATTGACACCTGCCCGTGGGGAAGCCACTGGTGACACTTGCACCACGGGGGGGGGGGGGGGGGTTGCTGTTTGCATGCCAGGCCCAGCTGGGAATGTGGCTAACACAGCTCAGCCCTGCAACGGGGGCTAGAAACACCCCCCAGCTCTTCTGCAGGCTGCTGGCCAAAGCCACCCACTTCCGGGCCAGGAGGGACCATGGGGACCTTCCAGCCTCATCCCCTGAGCTCCCCAAAACCAGATCCCGCTTCAATTTCTGCCTCTGCTGCATCCTGAGACAGATGTTCCCACCCACATGGTCCCATTTCCACCTTAGCAGATTCCTCTCATTTGCAATGGGGCAGCCCCACAGCCGAGATCACCCTGTGATACCGGGCACTGCCCTCACCCACTAGCTGCCCTGCAAAAAGTGTCCAGTACAAACAAAGGGAGAGTCATCCTTCTCATTGTGAAGATGGGGAAACTGAGGCACGGGGAAACTGTTCCTAAACCTGCTTCGGGGCCGGACCTGTTCAGCTCCCATCAGGACTCCATGCAACTCCCCAATCCAGAGACACTCCCCCCTCCCAAGATCCAGAGGGAACCTGGGCTGAGCTGAAGAATGGTTCCAGATTTCTTGGGTCCCATCCCTGTGCCTTAGCCCCATGGCCACCCTTACCATGTGGGGATGCACAGGAGCATGTGGGGGCTGGATTACCCACCTCAAGCTGCCCTGAGATCCCCAGCCCCACCCCCTCCCTGTCACTGAAGGTGCCTCGTCCTTGGGGGGTTTCATATGAATGGAAGAGGAAGCATGAACACTCCAGCTCTTCCTCCAACCCACCTCTGCCAGGGGGCAGTCCTGGATGTCCCCACCCATCCGCCAGTGACCTTGGAGCCCATTGGATCACTCCCTACTGCAGAGACCTGCAGGGTACAGCTAGTGGGCAGGTGTCCAGCCCTGGCAGGGAGGGGAGATGGGTCTAGAAACGAATGGCGTTGTTCTGGAGGGGTCTAGAATGGATGGCTATGTATGGACATCCCTCTAGAACTGGTCCACGTGCTATCTGTAGCTATCAATGGATCTAGACAGGAATTGCTTCGTCGGCAGGAATCCTACATTGACCTAAGTGGACCCAGCAATGTCTTTGTGCATGTGCGTTGCTGAAGCGTGGACCTTGAAGAGTTCAGGAACGGCTCTCAATGGACGATTGTGGATCCAAAAATATTTTGCTCTCCTTTGTAACTAAGTTCTGGGCCCATGGTGGGGTTCCCCCCATGAGTATATTACTTTATGACTTTTCCATCTAGTCATTCTTCTAACAGGAATATTGTGGTGATAATAAAAGTTCTCTCTCTTTTCTTTTATTAACCTGGTGTTGGTTAATTGTTGTGTCCTGGTTTGTACTTTAGGGGGTGACGTTTCCCAAGTGATCTCTCTCCTGATTTTCTTAGCATTGGGTGGTGGCAGCAGGTTTTATCCCCAAAATCTTGGTTTTTTAAGATTTTGGGGGGAAGTTTTATACCAAAGCCTGGAAAATAAGGTTTTGGGGTACTTTTGCTGGCCTCCACGTCTGCATTTATTGTGCCAGAGTGGGGAAGGAGCCATGACAATGCTACACATATTTTCCAGAGCAATGACAATCAGCAAATTATGAGTTTTGAGATGAGCCTTCCTGTGCTGGGCTGGACTAGCCCCCAATACCCCTTACTGGAGGATAGCGGCCTTGCCACACCCCATCCCAGCAGGAGGAGCGGAGAAGAGGTCCTCCAGGCAGTATAGAGTGGCTGTCTCTGCGGCAGCCAATCAGGACCCAGCGGAGGGGTATAAAAGAGTTTGGGAGGCGGAGCCTGGCAGTTCCTTTCTCTACCCTGACTGGGAGATCAGCACTATGGACAGCTCCCGGTGTGAGCCGAGCCTAGATCTGGGTAAGGTCCAGAGCCAGTGGCCAAAGACCAGCCACTAGCACCATGGACAGAGCTAGTCAGCCCTGGCTTTCAGGACTTTGAAGGCAACCCAAGGACCAGGCAAGGACCTTGCACGGCGTCACTTGACCACAGGGGGGCGCTCACCATCAGGTGGACCCATTACACTTCCCAAGGCAGGTTTTTGCATGAAATGTATCATAGTCCTGTTCTAGGGGTGGCTACAGATAGTCACAGGCCCCTAGATAACACCCACTGAGTCCCCATTGCTAAGACTCCCCTATTCACCCCAAAGCCCCAGAAGCTCTACGCCAAACCCTAAAGCTATACTCGTGAGCCTGAGACCAAGGGGCAAGCGGAAGGCCATGGGGGAGGAGAGACGTATCTGCACCTGCATGTTCAAACTCAGTGCAAAGACGGTGCATCTGAATGTGGAGGAGAGAGAGAGGAAATGTCAGGATCGCCCATATACTCCTCCAAATACAGGACACAGGCATCTGTGTTTCCTACGACAGCCAGCAACCCAGGCTCAGGGGGTGGGCAGGTCGTGTGTCAGACGGATAGTTCAAAATCCCGAAAGCTGGACGGTTACTGTATGACTGAGTCTCCGCACAGCTGGATGGACAATGCACCACTGGTTGGAGAAGACCTAGCTAGGGACATGTTTATCGAGATCTAAGGCTGCTTTGAGTGACATAGATAGATAGATAGATAGATAGATAGATAGATAGATAGATAGATAGATAGATAGATGGAGGGGGTGTGTGGGGATAGATAGATAGATAGATAGATAGATAGATAGATAGATAGATAGATAGATAGATAGATAGATAGATAGATAGAACGAATTAGGGACTGGTAATTGCTCACTTTGCTTTTCACATTTGAGTTCCCTTCACATATTTGCTCCCAGCACAAAGGAGGTAACTAGCCGGGGTACAATGGGGGGCAGGGATTCCTTGCACCCCAATCTCCGCATTGGCCTTGGAATCCCTGAGCCCAGCTGGGTCCAGCCATGACCCACCAGCCCAGCCTGACCCCGTCCGAGTGGAGCCCCACCGGCCCCGGCAGGTACAGACCCTGCTCTGGATTTCGCCGCTCGAGTTGTTCCCTCAGTACCCCAGTCATCTTTTTTGTAACATTTTTATTCACTGCTGGGTATGCGCCATGTGGCAGCGCAAGGGAGGAGGGACGCGGGTGATATGGGGAGGTGGGACAGAAGGTTTAACCCAAGGGATTGGTCTGCAATCTCTCAGCGTCGCTGTCGCTCAGGTCCATGCCAGCTGGCCTGGCTTGCGCTGGGCACAGTGGTGGGTGGAACGGGCCCTGCCCCTGGGAACTAACCATGGGAACAACCCAACGAGCACAGGGCAGGAGGTGAGATTAAAGTGGCCCAACAGGGCAGGAATGGCGAGGATCTGCCAGAAACATCACTTAGTCGGCTGACATGGGAGACAGCCCCACACCACCGGGTCTGGTGGGCTCGTGTCCAGTACCCCCGGGGACATGATCCAGCAGTTTCCCTAGCAATGAGGCAGCCAAAGGGTTGGGATTTCCCAACGGGAGCTGGGAGCTGTTAACTCCCCTAGGCTCTGTACCTTGACACTCCTGGGTCAGGGCAGGGGTGGGCAATAATTTTTGACTGGACGCCACTTCAGAAATTTTTGAAGTGGTCCTGGGTGGTGCCAGAAAAGGTGGGACTTCAGGGGGAAGGGGAGGAGCCAGGACACATCTATGATTCCCTGCCCACAGACCCTGATTGGTCTGGGGGTGGGGAGGGTCTTTGTCCCCTGCCCTCCCCAGAGAGAACCACCAGCTGTTCTGAAGAGCTGATGGGTCCCTCTAGGTGCCTGTGCCTCTGGGGTGGGAGGAGACTTTGTGCTCTCCCCACCTGCCGCTCCCAGGTCAATCCCGGCTTGGGAGGGGAGGCAGGGAGCCGGCAAGGTCTCCTCCTGCCCTGCCCCCATCCTGCAGAGTGCACGCTGCACCCCTGGCAGAACACTGTGTGCTCCCCCCATCCCCAAGCCCTGACTGGCCTGGAGGTGGGGGGAGCACAATATATCTTGCTCCCTGGCCCCCCAGGCATGCCATGCTTAGAGTCAATCATCTGAATGGCTTGGGGGTGGGGAGCAGCAGGGTGTCCGGGGGGCCAGTTCATCCCATGGAGGCACTTTTTTCACCCCTGGGATAGGGGCTGTTGGAGTAGAGCGATAATTGAAGGGCGTCCGTCTGAGAGGCCATGTCACCCCCCTGCAAAGCCGCCCTCAACCCGGACCCCTCCAAAGCACAAGAAGCAGCGAAGCTCCAGCCTGGGAAGGGATTCACAGCCGGGCTCCAGCCTGCAGCCTCCTCATTGTCATGTTTATCCACGGGATGAACGCGGAGATTTTCGAGTAGACCCCTGGAGCTTTGGTCGGCCCCCAGGAGACGATGCCCTGGGCTGTCCCTCCGCACACCAGGGGGCCCCCGGAGTCGCCCTGCAAAACAGAACAAGCCACAGATGGAAAACGGCTCATTTCCTGCTTTGCCTGAGGCAGTGACACCTCCGACAACTCCCCTGGTCTCTGCTTGGGCCCTTCCATGCCTCAGCAGAACTCAGGTCCCCTCCCAATGTCCTGTCCTGCTGGTTTCTGCCTCCCCCTGAGATTTGCCAGTTAACAGCACCTGGCGCAGCAGGGCCTGATGGCTACTGGCCACTTCGGTTGGGAACTCCAACAGCCTCATCAATCAAAGCCACTTATCCAGGGGGGTTAAGGCCAGGAGGGGAGGTACCTTTGCAGAGTCGTAAAACCGGGCTGGGTCCCCCACACACATCATGGTGGCGGGGTCGTAGTCACGATACAGCCAGTCCGGGTTCCTCGGACACGCGGTGTCCGGCATCACCACTACGTCCACTTCCCGGAGCGTGTCTGGTGACAGCACATCATCTGGCCTAAGACTGCCCCAGCCAGCGACGGTGCATAGGGTCCCTGGCTTCACTTCCTCATTAGCACGGGGCAGGTTGATAGTACCCACAGGGCTGTTCAGCTCCGCATCCATCTGCAGCTGAGAGACAGGAACGATGAAATTCAGTCTGAGGCCCACACTTATTATTGAAATAACAAATCCTCTAACCATGGGAGGGGGGTGGTACCTGCATCAATGTGGGGTCACTGGGGGGTGGGGGATGGGATGGGGCGGTACCTGCAGCAGTGTGAGGTCACTGGGGGTGGGAGATGGGATGGGGTGGTACCTGCAGCAGTGTGAGGTCACTGGGGGTGGGGGATGGGATGGGGTGGTACCTGCAGCAGTGTGAGGTCAGTGGGGGTGGGGGATGGGATGGGGCGGTACCTGCAGCAGTGTGAGGTCACTGGGGGTGGGGGATGGGATGGGGGTGGTACCTGCAGTAGCATGATGTCATTGTTTATAGTTTCCCTGTCGTACTGCGGGTGGGGGATCTGCCGTCGCACTCGGATCACTTGCTGGCTCGGTTCCTGTTGGCTGATGTTGTGGGCTCCCAGGGTGACACTGATCCTGCTGTAAAAGCCGAGAGCAGCACGTGGGCGTTAGGGGAGGGGCCAGATTAGTCTTTTTCTGACTCATCAATTCTGCTCTTGCAGTGACGGTGCAACTCAGGGCTCTCATGCCAGGTGTCAGATTCCTTCCCTCCCCTTTGCACTTGGGTCTCTCCTCGCCCCCTACAGCTCAATCTCGGCCAGAGCCTCCATCCCCTTTGTGTTGGGTGTCCACTCCCCCATAGGCAACTCCTCCTTCTCAGGTTGAGCTGGACAGGGGTCCACGTCCAGCCCCCCAGCCCAGCACCCTGCAGAGCTGCCCTGGGGCTGTGAGCCCTCCCTGGCCCACACTGGGCAAGGGGCCAGACCCCAGCTGGGCTCTCTGCCCGCAGCCCCATTGATTTACCCTGCGCTGGGGCTGGGCCGTGGGTTGCAGACACTTGCCGACGCCCCCTGAGCAGATTAGACCCCTAGGCTGTGCCTTCCCTCCCACTCCCCAGCCTGGCCACCCCCTGCCCCTTCACTGTCCCCCATCGCAGCACCAGAACTCCCAGATCTCCCACTCCCACTGACCCCACCTACCCCCACGTGCCCCCACATCCCAGCCCAGACACACTTACTCTCCTTGGCAGTGAGCAGCCGTCAGCACAAAGTTCTCCGCCACCAGGAACCCACCACAGTTAAACGTCTTGGTTCCACGTTGTATTTTCAGAAAGGCCATGTAGGGTCTGGAGTGGGGCCAGGTTTCCCATCCCCCAATGATCTCACCTGGGGGGAGACCAGGTCCATACTATGGGCCCCATCACCTCCCTGGTGGCTCCCTTGAATGCTCTCGCTGGGGGATCCATGTGTCTGGATCCCTGCTCCCTGCTCAGCTCTGACTCACATCCCAGCTCCCCATGGGGCTGGTGGGAAAATCTCCCACTCTGACCTGGCTGGGTGGGGAATCGGATCCAACCACCCCAAGAGTGGGGCACTAATCGCTTTGCCTCGAGTTCACAACTCTGTGGGCCAAAGTCCCCCCAGGCTGGTCCAGCCCGTCCCCAGCAGGGCACGGATGGGGCTTCTGTGGCTGCTGCTTCTCCACCCACCCACAGGGAGCAGGCTGGGCTGCTCCTCGCCTGACTCACCGAAATACCAGTGCCAGGGGACATGGTTTTACTGAATCCTACCCCAGGGAGCCCTTTCTGCCCTCCAGCTTGGTTGGGGTTTTTTTTTTTCTTGTGCAACCTGACCCTTTCCCTCCTGTGCTGGGAAATTTCCAGGGGACAATTTTCAGGTTTTGGTAGATGAGAAAAAAAATAGTTTGGGGGCAGACAATATCAAGTGCAAAAAGAAAAATAAACATGTTCTGGGATCTACTCAGGGCGGGCGGACAGGAGTGTTGGAAAATCCTAAGGGGTTTGGGCACCCATTTCTCATCAACAACCCATGGAACTAAGAGTCCCAGGTACAGGTATAATTTTCCCTGGGCTGAGCTGGGAAAGGATCACAAGTTTCTTAGGGTATATCTACACTACAGAGTTAATTCGAAATAACAGTAGTTACTTCGAATTAACTTTAATAGCGTCTACACAGGCAAACCGCTATTTCGAAATAAATTCGCAATAGTGGAGCCCTTACTTCGAATTTGGGAAACCTCATTCTACAAGCAGTAACACCAAATTGGAAATAGCTATTTCGAATGAAGTGCTGTGTAGACACTTCATTCGAAATAGGGGGCCTCCAGCCCTTCCCAGGGAGCCCTGGTGGCCACCCTGGGCACAACCAGGAAAACTTACTCTCCTCTCCCCCAGCCCCGGAGCCATTAAAGGGATAGACCCTGGCCACAGTGCCTGTGCCAGCTCCAAGCCTGTCAGCCCAGAGCCAGCAGTGGCCACCGAGACCCCTGACCCAGTGGCCCCAAAACATGAGCCAGCAGGCCACTGGCAGCCGGCCCTCCACCACTCCCCAGGAGCAGTCTGCCAGCTCCCAGGAGCCTGCCAGGGGCTGGAGAAGGCAGGCGCCTTCCTGGTCCAGGGTGGAGATCATGGACCTTATTCAGGTTTGGGGGGGATGCCCCCAATGTCCATGATCTCTGCACTAGATGGAGGAATGTGGCCGTCTAGGGCAGGATAGCTGCCAGCCTGGCCACCAAGGGCCACATGCAAACCCAGGAGCAGGTCTACATGAAACTCAGGTTGGTCCGGAAAGACCCCCAATCCTGAGCCCTGAGCTTCCCCTCCCCCTTCTTCCCCTTGCTTCCTCCTTCCAGCTCCCTCCTCTCAGGTTTCCCCCTCCCCTCTCCCACCCTCTCTCTTCCCCTCTCCCACCTCCTTTTCCCAGTCTCCCCAGAGGTCCTTCCCCCCTCAGTTTTGTTCAATAAACCCAGTTTCTATTTCTGAACATACGTGTCTTTTATTTGACATCAGGAAGGGGGGCTAGGGAGGGGTAAGTAAAAGGACATGAGGGAGGAATGGGGCACGAGCCCCCAGTTGGGAGGACTGGGGAGGCTCTGAAGGCTCCTCGGGGTGGACGCTCTCGCTCAAGGCCTCTTAGATCCTGACAGCCTCCCAATGGACCCCCCGGCTGGCAGCCTGCAGCAAGTGCAGCCAGGCTGATGGCAACGACCCCACGAGATGCACGTGCCATGGGGCAGCTCTGGCTCCATGTGGCCGAGTGCTGTGGTGTCCCAAGTGCGGGCACTCAGGGCACTCCAACACAGGACTGCCTTGCTGTCCCTCATCGAGGTAGACAAGCAAGCGGGGAACCCTGAGAACTGTCTCTCCGGGCTGGGGGGTCGGGTCCCTTTAAGCACAGAGCTCAGTTAGCCTCAGGCAGCAGCCCCACACACTAAGTCCTAACCTGATGCCCTGCCGGCACTGGCTCCGGCCAGCCTTAACTTTGGATCAGGGTCCACTCAGTGCTATTTTGAAATAGTTTGTGTGTCTAGATGTGTTATTTTGAATTAGCTCATTTCAAATTAACTATTTTGAATTAAGTTCATTCTAAATAGCACTGTTGTGCAGACATACCCTTAGATAAAAGCCCTTCACCTTCGCTCCCTGCTCTTGCAGCCCCTCTGCACCACCTGCTCTTTGTATCTCCCCATCCACCCTGCCAGTGGCTCGTAGCGTCTCCCAGTAGTGGACATAGCTTGGCAGTGGCATCCAACAGAAGCCCTCTGGGGGCTGATCCACCCACCCCATAGGCTGAGAGCCCCAGCGGTACTCAGGAGATGGCGCATGGTTTCCAATAGCCCGTGAGACCCAGGCAGGTTGGGGAAGACCCTCAGTCAACCCACAGCCCCCTCCCCCGCATGGGGCCCTCTCTGCATACCCCAAGCGGCCTTCCCCCACTCACCAGCCCAGCCCCCAGGGAGCAGGAAGAAGGCCCAGAGAAGCAGTCCAACCACCAAGCGCTGCATCATCAGAGCCATCCCAGTCTCAGCACGGAGCTGCTCGCTCGGGCCTGAGGCTTATATGGACCAGGCAGGGCAGAGCGGGGGCAGGGCCAACCAATCAGAGGGCCCCCACGTACACTCCTGCCAGGGAACACCCACTGGAGACAAGCCAAGGCAATTCTCAGGTCACAGCTGCACCCACCTAGTGGGGAGGTTTCCTCTGCTCTGGTCCTCAAGAAATGTGACCTGGTGCCATGGTCAACGGGGACCCTGCCTGTTCGTCTGCCCCCAGAATGTGGCTAACATCTTCCCCACCTCAATTACTTGCTGGAATGGGGAGACATCCGGTGTTTTCCTACCAGGGCAGAGAGAGCAAACTTTGGACCTTCTGTACCACCCCTGACTTCCCAACTGTAGGGCGCTCCCAGCCCTCCCCCCCACATGAACATCTTTCCCACAGCTTCAGCTCCCCCAGCAGTGGGGTAGCGTGCTAACCATGCTGCCAGCCCTGAAGCTCTGAGCTGTGCAGCCACAGCTCCAGATACCGTGGGCAGTAGGCTCAGGGGGCAGGGAGTAGAAAGGCCTGGTATAGCCCTATTGAGCCCCCCACCACAGCCTATAGATCCTTTTCCCCAACCTACATCACCTCCCTTTAAGAGCCTTTCCCCAAATTGCACCCCATACTCATCTCCTCTTCCACCACGGTAACATCTCCGTTCAGGTCCACCATTTTGTCCCAGTATCCAGACACAACCCAAAGGGTTTGCCCATCCCTGCCCGAGGGCATCTCTGTGCTGCTGTCCCTGCTCCAAGCCCCTGTTTCTACCCTTTTCCATCCTGTTTACAAGGGCTGTGCACAGCAGTGATCAATATCAGTGCTGGGTGAGAAACCACACCCTGTCCCCCGAGTGAGATAGAGACGGGTGTCTCTGATCTCCCTGATACCAGCCTCCCACCTCTGACCTGTGTACGTGACACCCAGAGCATCTCTGTTCCTGCCCCCTGATGGACAGTGACAGACACGTCTGTTGCTGTAGTCAGTTTGTCAGCCCTCAACGGGGTTGATTGGGTCCCTGGCCGTTGGGAGAGGTGTCATCTTCCGACAGGGAATGGATCACACAGAGCTAGGAGCATCCCTGGTCCAGCCATGGCTGCGTGGAACGTCCCAACCAATCCCTCTGCTGCCTTTGCGTCAGGTCAGCGACCCCTACTGGAGCAACCAGAAATGTCCAAGTGGCGGGTGGGCCCAGAACTGAAAGAGTGGGTCGAAATACAACTGAGGGACTCTAGATGTGTCTAGCATGGATGCGCAGGGTTTTGTATAGACCCAGGTAGCCCTGGATCGATCACAACTTGAACATCCTCCACTGGAATGAATTGGGTAAGAACAGAAATGGAGCTGGCTGGGTGTTCATGCATCTACATTGACCTTGAAAAGCTACAGAGAATGTACCTCTAGATCCGTGGTCACCAACTAGTAGATCGCGATCTACCAGTAGATCTCAGGGGCTCTAACAATAGCTCTTGAGCCCTCTCTGAACTGCGTGCCTGCACAGTACATTTACATTAGATTTCCTCATTTGAGAAGCAGCTACTCACCGAGCAACAACACAGGTGAGTAGCTGTGAGGAATGGTGGGAGCTGGGAGGTTAGGAGGGCTGAAACACCCCTGCCAGGAGAAGAAAGAGGGTGGGGCTTCAAGGAAGGGGCGGGATGGTAGATCTTGGCTTGGTCTGTCATTTAAAAAGTGATCTTGGGTGTAAAAAGGTTGGAGACCACTGCTCTAGATCATTTTAAGTCTGAGGAACACCAAACACTATTTTTTTATAAGGAACACCAATGATTTTTTGTTGAGCAAAAAGAAAAAAAAAGGTTTTGGGGAAAAAGTGTCGGGGGTAGGGGAGCAGAGGAGATTTTATTTAGGGGGAAAAAGAATCGGGGAAAAGTTACTGAGCAAAAAAAAAAAAAAAAAGCTTGCCTGACCCTTTTAGGGTGGCCATATTAAATTCTGTTCTCCACGGTACACCTCCGACTGCCTCATGGCACTCCGGTGTGCCACATGGAACAGTTTCAGAAACACTGCTCAAGATGGTGACACCCCAATCTCTTTATAGCTGCATGGACAATCCCATCCTTCCTCCATTGGAGAGTCCAATTCCATGAGAGGGGTCCAGGATGAAAATCAGAAAGGCTAAGATTGAATCTACCAATAGGGTAGCCACTAAGGCTATGTCTAGACTGCAGGCTTCTTTCGAAAGAGGCTCTTTCGAAAGATCGCGTCTAGACTGCAGGCGGATCTTTCGAAAGAGAAATCCGCTTTTTCGAAAGAGAGCACCCAGCGAGTCTGGATGCTCTCTTTTGAAGACGGCCTCTTTACATTGAAGAACGCCTTCTTTCAAAAGAGGAGCTTTCGAAAGAAGGCGTTCTTCCTCGTGAAATGAGGTTTACCGCCATCGAAAGAAAAGCCGCGTTCTTTCGAAATAATTTCGAAAGAACGCGGCTTGAGTCTGGACGCAGGGGAAGTTTTTTCGGGAAAAGGCTACTTTTCCCGAAAAAACCCCTGAGTCTGGACACGGCCTAAGGGAGGGAAACAGAGCTTGTAACACTTCTTAAAGCTGTTCCCCACTGCGGCACTCTGAGTGCACAAGGTGGGAGCCCACAAGTAGCCTTAAATACCTTGCCTCTAAAGGCTTCTGTTTCAAAAATCTCTTCAAGGTCACAGATTCTTTGGCGTTGGGATGTAGCTGCCATTATCAAGTGTAAAAATAACCTCCTTCTTACACCCAGGAAGAAGCACTTGGACTTCTCCCAGAGGGCTACCGCAAACTCTTTTACCACAAGATTACTTTAAAAAAAACACATAAAACAAATTGCCGTCCCTCATAACTGACCTCCCAGTCCGAGGCTTGTATCCACTGACCTCCTGCGGCCTTCCAGAACACAAGAATCAAGCCGTCACTTCAAAAACTATCGGTTTATGAACAAAACAACAAGATCTACTTGGTAAAGTGGATGTGGTGGCGAGGTGCTATATCCTGTCACGGAGCGTTGGGGAGTCTTCAGGCTCTTCCCCCCCCCCCCCCCCCGCCCCATCTGCAGCTAGACGTGACCCTCGGCTGGCAAATAAAACAGAAAGTTTGTTGGTTGAGAAGGACACGGCCAAGCACTGAACCAATGTTGCAGGAACCAAGAGTGTTCAGTACACCCCATCTTGGGGATAACGGGACCCAGAGCCCTGGCTCTGGCTCTCTGCCCAACTCCCAAAGCCAGCTGGACTTCCTTCTCTGTGAGCCAGCTGAAAAACTACCTGCCACACCCAGCAGCTCATCACCCAGCCACATAGGCAACCCTGCCTCCTGCTTCGTCCTGCTTCCTGGCCCCAGGTGTTATCTGATTGTCACTGGTTGCATCTTCCCCCCCAGGTCAGATCACAGGCCAGTCTCAGCTTAAACTGCAGCAAGGGAGGTTTAGGTTGGACATTAGGAAAAAGTTCCTACCTGTCAGGGTGGTGAAACACTGGAATAAATTGCTCAGGGAGGTTGTGGAATCTCCATCTCTGGAAATATTTAAGAGTAGGTTAGATAAATGTCTATCAGGGATGGTCTAGACAGTATTTGGTCCTGCCATGAGGGTAGGAGACTGGACTCAATGACCTCTCGAGGGCACTTCCAATCGTAGTATTCTATGATTGGCTATGTGCCTGCCCTCAGGAGTTCTCCCCCAGGGATCCCATCCCCCGCTGGTCACTGCACACACACACACACACACACACACACACACACACACACACACACACACACACACACAGAGTCACTACAGAGCAGCATCGGACAGTAGCAATCACATACAGCACAGCAAAGCAACCAGTGAATGCAAAATCAAGTGAATACAGTGACTGCCAGAGGGAGCACAGGCCTCACTAGGTGTCACAAAGCAACTGAGAAAAACAAATTAAAACACAGAGAAAAATAGAATCTCTGGGTGCAGCTTCGATACAGTGAATGGGGGGAAAGCACATGGATTTTACACAGAGATTATCTAAACAACAAAACAAAGAAAATAACTGGATCACATCTAACTAGACATTCCCTAGCAACTCACAGGTCTGTGCTTCAAGGTCCACTCCATATCCATGCCCAGAGTTCTTTGTCGGCCTGACAGTCCAGCCTGGTTCAATTCATCCTGCTTCCCGCAGCTCCTGGCTTAAAACTCACAAAGTAGAACAGCAGGCTGGTGTTTCTTCCCATTTAAATTTCAAAGCCTTCTGCCATTGGCTCTTCTGGCTCCCTGCCAACACTTCCTAATTAGTTTTAAAATTACTGGAGATTGCCTGTCTCCTAGAACTGGAAGGGACCTTGAAAGGTCCTTCACAGCAGGACCAAGTACCACCCCTGACAAATTTTTGCCCCAAATCCCTAAACGGGCTCTACAGCAATTGAACTCACAACCTTGGGTTTAGCAGGCCAATGCTCACACCACCGAGCTACTCCTCCTCCCTAGTTTAACCCTTTAGTCTCTGAGTGTGGGCCAACCCTCCTCCTATCCATCACACCTTCAGGGGACTAAATGAGTTGCTCCCACTCAAGAGAGAGATCTTAGAGTCACTGTGGATAATTCTCTGAAAACATCCATTCTGTGCGCCGTGGCACTCAAAACAGCAAACCGCATGTGAGGAATCATTAAAAAAGGCTCAGAGAATAATACAGAGACGATCTTATTGCCTCTGTATAAAACCATGGGACACCCACATCCTGGATACTGCGTACGGATGTGGTCACCTCATGTCAAATAAACATCTTGGCACTTGATAAACTCAGAAAAGGACAACAAAAATGGTTAGGGGTTTGGAACGGGAGACCGACTGAGACTTCTGTCCAGCTCCTGACCGCACACTTTGGGAGACAAGCTCCCAGCCCCTCCCCTTTTCCCCAGTGCCCCACAGCCTATGGTCCCCTACCACCAGGGGTTGGGGAGTAGAGAGGGCTGGTATCACCCCTGTAGACCCTCCACCACACCCTATAGATCCTCCTGCCCACCTAAGTATACTCCCTCTTAGAGTCTCCCCCCAAACAATGCCCCATAGACAACCCCTTCCTCACCTCGGTAACATCCTTATTCATGCATGTCATATAGGGTGCAACCCTCAGGCCAAAATGCTTGCCCATCTCTGCCCAAGCCCATCTCGGTGCTGCTGTCCCTACTCCAAGCCCATGTTTCTATCCTTCCCCATCCTGTTTACATGGGCTATGCACAGCACGGATTAGTATCGGCGCTGGGTGAGAAACCATACCCCGGCCCCTGTGCAAGCAAAGTGACGAGTGTCTCTGATCTCCCTGATACCAGTCTCCCACCTCAGACCTTGTGTACGTGACACCCAAAGCATCTCTGCCCCACGCCCCAGAGATCCAGTGACAGACATTTCTGCTGCCCCATTCAGTTTATCAACCCTCAGTGGGGCTCTGCCCCACCTGCTCTTGAGTTGGGTCCTGGAAAGTTCCTGGGGGAGGCGTCATCTCTACACAGAGCTGGGAGCATCCGTGGACCAGCCAAGTCTGACTGGAAAGTCCCAGCCAATCCCTCTGCTGCCTCTGGGTCAGGCCAGAGACCCCTACTGGAGCGACCAGCAGTCTCCAAGTGTCAGGTGGGTCTAGACCTGGAAGGGTGGGGAAATGGGTCTCAAATAGAAATGAGGGGTCCTAGATGTGTCTATAATGAACCCACTGTGATTTACATTGATCTTGAAACCATCTCCGGGTGTCCATGTGGGCCTGGATCGATCGCTCATGGAACATCCTCCGTTGGAATGAATCGAGTAAGGACTGAAATGGAGCTGGATGCATGTTCATCCATCTCCATGGACCCGGAAAGGCCACAGAGCTTGTGCAGCTTGGTTCTAGATGGCGCTCACTCCCTCTCTGTGGTCACTGTCCCTGCTCCCAGATCCCTCCCTTCCTGTGTCATGGAAACCAGTCCGATTCCAGGCACATCCCAGTGTCTTGGCACAACCAAATCCTGACCTTGCATTAGGTTAGGCTGAGAGGAAGCGGAATACCACAGATTGTGGATCTTAGCTCTTATCTTTCAAGAGGAAACCTTCAGAGGGTAGCCGAGTTAGTCTGTACAGGATAAACGTAAAAAAAAGAAGTGGTCTGGTAGCACTTTACAAACTAACCATTTACCATCGGCATGTTTTGTTACTCTATAAAGTGGTACAAGACCATTTCTTGTTTTTTACGTTTATCCTTCTAAGAGGAGTTCTTGAAGAAATGAGGGACGGACGGACCCACAGACAGACTAAAAGATGCACGAACTCTCACACTCTCAGGACTGCGTCTGTTGGTCTCTGAATCTCTCTCTCTCTCTCTCTGTCTGTTGGGCCGTTTGTTCCACAGCGATGGCCATCAAGTGTGGGAGGCAGCTTCCTCTGAGCATAATGCAAAGCAAGGTCAGGGGTCGGGTTGTGCCAGTGAAATGGGAAGTGCTGGGAATGGGGCTGTTCCCTTAACATGGAAAGAAAGAGGGCAAAGAGAGGAGAGACGTGAAAGGGAGGGTGTCAGGAATAGGAGGAGTACTGATAAGCACCTGCCAACTAAGGGATTAGCTTAGGTTCCTAGCAAAAGTATTGGCCAGAGGGTTTGGGCACTAAAAATGCAGGTAGGAATTTCAAACTGGAGAAGAGAAGATTTCTCTCTCCCACACAGAGGGTCAGGTTCGGGGATTGAACCGAGGCAGAGGGGCACAGAGAAGAGGCTGCGACGCTGACAGTGGCCACCAGGGGAAGCTTCAACACCAAGAGATTGGCCAGAGTGGGCGGGAGGAGCACCATCTTGCTCCCCAGAGCAGGACAAAGCTAACTCCTACTTCCAGCCATGGCTCACAGTCCCCAGCTGGTCCCGCTTCCTGCTTTCTTCAGATCCCTGGGCAAAGTGTCCTCCACCCAGACTGTCACACTCTGGAGAGCAGCTCAGGACAAGAGGAATCACACACAGCACCACAAACCAACAGTGAATGCAACAACTCAGTGAACACCCTGGCTATAAGAGTGATAGATAGAGGAGGTGTGTGGGGATAGATAGATAGATAGATAGATAGATAGATAGATAGATAGATAGATAGATAGATAGAGGGGGTGTGGGGGGATGGATCGATAGATAGATAGATGGCGTGGGTGGGGATAGATAGATAGATAGATAGATAGATAGATAGATAGATAGATAGATAGATAGATAGATAGATAGAGGGGGTGTGGGGGGATGGATAGATAGATAGATGGCGTTGGTGGGGATAGATAGATAGATAGATAGATAGATAGATAGATAGATAGATAGATAGATAGATAGATAGATAGATAGATAGATAGATGGGGTATGTGGGGATAGATAGATAGATGGGGTATGTGGGGATAGATAGATAGATAGATAGATAGATAGATAGATAGATAGATAGATAGATAGATAGATAGATAGATGGGGTGGGTGAGGATAGATAGATAGATAGATAGATGGGGTGGGTGAGGATAGATAGATAGATAGATAGATAGATAGATAGATAGATAGATAGATAGATAGATAGAGGGGGTGTGGGGGGATGGATAGATAGATAGATGGCGTGGGTGGGGATAGATAGATAGATAGATAGATAGATAGATAGATAGATAGATGGGGTATGTGGGGATAGATAGATAGATGGGGTATGTGGGGATAGATAGATAGATAGATAGATAGATAGATAGATAGATAGATAGATAGATAGATAGATAGATAGATAGATAGATAGATAGATAGAGCTGGTCATAGACAGACAGACAGACACAGACATGGAATGGACTCAGGAATGATAATTTCTCACTTCGCTTTCCACATTTAAGTTTCCTTCGCATATTTCCCCCTCCCCCCCACCCCACGACACAAAGGGGCCAATGGCTGGGTACAGTGGGGGGCAGGGATTCCCCCACCTCCTCATTGTGCTAGGAACCCATGAGCCCAGCTGGGTCCAACCAAGACCCCCCAGCCCAGCCTGACCCCATCCAGCCCAGATGCTGCTCTGGGTCTCACCCCTCGGGTTGATCGCTCAGGATCCGCAACACATTTTTTGTAGCATTTTTATTCCCTGCTGGGTATGGGCCATGCAGCAGGGCAGGGGAGGTGGGACGCGGGTGGTCAGCGCCGGGGATTGAGCTGCAAGCAGTTGAGCGCGGTTTTCCCTGAGTTCCCTTCTTGTGGCTTTGCCGGAGCTGGGCTCCCTGCCTGGAGGCTCAGCGGTTTGGCACTGCCTGAGCAGGGAGCCATGGCTGGGTGCGGGGGACTCAGTCGCCCCACGTCTGGGCCAAAACAAAACACCGAAGTGGTGCAGCTCCAGGACACTCTGCACTTTCTGGCGGGGCTCAAGACTCCAATTTCTTCATCGTCTCCTGAATCCAGGGCAGGAAGGTGGAGACTTTGGTGTACACGGCAGGGGGGATCCCATCTTCGGATCCCAAGGAGACAATGCCCTGGGCTTCTTCCCCACACACCAGGGGCCCCCCAGAGTCACCCTGTGAGAGGAAAAAAATGAGACTCATTTGTACAGCCCCAAGTGCAGAGGGACCCGACCTCTGCCCTCTCTCTGAGGCCCAACACATACCACCCAGGGACTCAAGGAAACTTTCAGGTGTTGGGGGGGGGGGCGACTTACGTAGAAAGGGGATCTGCCTTCCTCTGGGTCCCCCACACACATCATGGTGGTGGCGTTATAGTTGCGCCATGGCCCCCCACGCTTCCTCCGACAGTCGGCATCCGGCATCACCACCACGTCGGCCTCCTGCAGCGTCTCCGAGATCTGCTCGTTGGATGCACTCATCTGACCCCAGCCGGCCACGCTGCACTTGGTCCCTGGGCGCACTCGCTGGGGGGCCGCGGGCAGGGAGAGGAGTCCGACGTACCCATTGCTCTCAGCCTTGCACTGCAGCTACACACAGGCACGGACATACGGACAAGGAGGAGGGCGAGGGTCAGAGGTGCACCAGGCAAGTTAGAAAGATCCTAAAGAACATGCACTGCCATGAGCTCACTGGGGCTCGGGGGAAAGGATGGGGCAGTACCTGCAGCAGTGTGAGCTCACTGGGGATGGGGGATGGGATGGGGCGGTACCTGCAGCAGTGTGAGCTCACTGGGGGTGGGGGATGGGATGGGGGCGGTACCTGCAGCAGTGTGAGGTCACTGGGGGTGGGGGATGGGATGGGGGCGGTACCTGCAGCAGTGTGAGGTCACTGGGGGTGGGGGATGGGATGGGGGCGGTACCTGCAGCAGTGTGAGGTCACTGGGGGTGGGGGATGGGAGGGGGGCGGTACCTGCAGCAGTGTGAGGTCACTGGGGGTGGGGGATGGGATGGGGGCGGTACCTGCAGCAGTGTGAGGTCACTGGGGTGGGGGATGGGATGGGGGCGGTACCTGCAGCAGTGTGAGGTCACTGGGGGTGGGGGATGGGATGGGGGCGGTACCTGCAGCAGTGTGAGGTCACTGGGGTGGGGGATGGGATGGGGGCGGTACCTGCAGCAGTGTGAGGTCACTGGGGGTGGGGGATGGGATGGGGGCAGTACCTGCAGCAGTGTGAGGTCACTGGGGTGGGGGATGGGATGGGGGCGGTACCTGCAGCAGTGTGAGGTCACTAGGGGAGGGGGATGGGATGGGGGTGGTACCTGCAGCAGTGTGAGGTCACTGGGGTGGGGGATGGGATGGGGGTGGTACCTGCAGCAGTGTGAGGTCACTGGGGGTGGGGGATGGGATGGGGTGGTACCTGCAGCAGTGTGAGGTCACTGGGGGTGGGGGATGGGATGGGGGTGGTACCTGCAGCAGTGTGAGGTCACTGGAGGTGGGGGATGGGATGGGGGTGGTACCTGCAGCAGTGTGAGGTCACTGGGGGTAGGGGATGGGATGGGGTGGTACCTGCAGCAGTGTGAGGTCACTGGGGTGGGGGATGGGATGGGGTGGTACCTGCAGCAGTGTGAGGTCACTGGGGGCGGGGGATGGGATGGGGGCGGTACCTGCAGCAGCATGATGTCATTGATTTTAGTCTCCCAGTTGTACTGCGGGTGGGGGATCTGCCTTTGCACTTCAATCACTTGCTGGCTCGGTTCCTGTTGTTTGATGTTGTGGGCTCCCAGGGTGACATGGATGCTGCTGCAAAAGCCGAGAGCAGCCCACGTGGGGCGTTAGGGGAGGGGTCGGTGACGTGTTTTTCTGACTCATCAATTCTGGTCCTGTGAGGACAGGGCAGCCCGGGGCTCTGAGAATGGGTCTCAGTTTCCTCCCTCCCCTTTGCACTTGGTTGTCAGCTCCTACTCCCAGCTAGATGCAGGCAGGGGTCCATGCCCAGGGCTGCCTGTGGCTGTGACCTCTCCCTGCCCCACATGTTAGCCCCATTGATTTACCCAGCGCTGGGGCTGGGCCGTGGGTTGCTGAGGCCCCTAGAGACTCGCCGACGCCCCCTGAGCAGGTCAGACCTGTGGGCTCTGCTCCCCCAGGCTGGAGTGCCTCCCCCATCCCCTGCAGACCCTGCCCGCCCCCACAGCCCAGCCCAGAGGCACTTACTGTCCCTGGCAGTGAGCAGCCGTCAGCACAAAGTTCTCTGCCACCAGGAACCCTCCACACTGATTATGCTTCGTTGCACGTCGTACACGCAGGTAGGCCATGTAGGGCCTGGAATGGGGCTTGGCTTCATGTCCCCCGATGATCTGCCCTGGGGGAGAGCAGGTTCACGCAAAGAGCCCCCTTGCCTCCCCTGGGCATGGTCCCTCCCTTCTCCATCAGCCCACAGTGGCTGGACTGTGCGAAGCCCGACCTCCCAAATCTCTGCTCCTGTGGAAAATTGTGGCTTTCCCTAAAGGCGTATTACTCAGAAACCCACGTCTGCCCCCTGCCCCATTGCCTGTGGCGGAATCCGCTTTTTCTCCCCTCCTTGTGCCGATGGGGAAACTGAGGCCCGACCGGATGGTTTCTAATTCTGGGTGCTCAGCTCCTTTCACCACAGCCTTGAAATCCCAACCTTCGGGAGCCCGCCCAACGTTCCCACCGGGAGACGAGATCTGATCCCAAATCTCCTTTGTCTCAGCCCAACACGTATCCTGCTCCCGGGCACCCTCCCTCCGGAATGGGCTGGGAAGGGTGTCATAGTTAGGGGTGGGGTCCCTGGGTTGTGATCCCCCATCTGCAGCTGGATGTGACTCTCAGACAGCAGATAGAAGACAAAGTTTATTGGGTCACAGGGACACAGCGTAGCATACGGTGGATGTTAACACAGGGACCCAGAACAAGCAGGATTATTCTCAGGGAGAAGGGGGCCCGGGTCCTGAACCCCCCTTTCCAGCTCTAAGCCTCCTCTGGCCTCCTCACCCAGCCGAGACGGACTGATCCCCCAGGCCCTACCCGCAGCCTGGGGTCGGCCCCCTTCCCTGGCAGGAGCTGTTACCTCCTGTAACTGGCCCTTCGGTGTGAGGCCGAATCCACGTCTGAAGAGAGTCACCTCCCTTCTCCAGACAGTGCCACCCTGCTGGGCTTCAACACCCCGATTTCGAGTTCGGGCAGGACCAGGGAGACGTTCTAACTTGTCACCCTTGGAGACACTGGAGGCAGAACCGGCTCCGTGACTCCTGCCGACATGTCAGACCCGGGCCCGTTGTCCCCTGGCTCGCCAGTCCCCGTTGGCACATTAGACCCAGCCAGACCTTTTCTGGCTCCGGCTCTTGGCTCTTGGGGTTTGTCCTGCTGTAGCCACTGAGGATTTCGAGCCCCCCTGCTCTCAGAAACTCCCTCCCCATGCAGGGTCCTACAGATGGGGCCAGGTTC
This sequence comes from Pelodiscus sinensis, assembly GCF_052426305.1. NCBI lineage: Eukaryota > Metazoa > Chordata > Testudines > Trionychidae > Pelodiscus > Pelodiscus sinensis. Next base: position 2,983,678 of record NC_143081.1, on the reverse strand, counting down.
TCTCTTTGCCTCCTATCCCCTCAGGAGATCACTACTCTAGGTGCTCCTCCAGCCAACAAGGTCTCCTGGTCTCGGCTGTTTCTTTCCCATTTGCCACCATCCTGCCAGGCATGTGGACACCAGACCAGGCTGTAATGTCCACTCATGGTCCCACCGACACGGTGTCCAGAGATGACCCCACCTGCCCTGACTTATGTCGACTGAGCTAGAGCCTCAGGAGCTCGTATCTGGTTGAGTTCCACCAGAACTTCCAAGTCCCAGAACAACGTGGCACCCAACCCCCAACAATAACATTGGCCAGTCTCCTCCATAAAAGCTGAACCCACTGGTCTCCAAGGGATGGGAGGGAGAGACCACATCTCCTTGGCATTGCCGACCGTCTCGGTCTTAAGACCATCACCGCCCAACCGATTGCGAGCCAGTGAGAGCCCTGGGGGATCGTGGGAAGAACAGACCCCCTTTGGGTTTAGTGGTCAGGCTCCCGTCGCCCTCATGCTCTGCAGACCCGCATGGTCACTGTGGGGCTTCCTGTTTCCAAAGCTAGGGGTCACAGAGGCATGTCCCCTCTAGAGGTGCTAGCTTCGAGCAGGCCTCAGGATGGGGGACAGGCTGGCTCCAAGGTGGACATTGGTACAGGGGAGCCTTTCACCTCCAGGATCTGCGGTCCCTGATCCAGCAGATGAATTTTGACCTTCCCTAGAACTTCTGTACATGCTGGGGGTGACACTGATAGATGGCGCTGGGGAAAACTCCCCGTGACACTCTGTACCCTTCTGCTCACCCCTTTACCCGACAGTGATCAGTTTGGTAAAAACCTCGCCTTGTGATTCCCTCTCAACTACATGTCTCTGCCTTCGGAGTGGCCGAATTGCCCTCAAATCGGGGTCCCTCTCTGTCATAGACTCATAGAACCATAGAGCTGAAAGAGACTTTAAAAGGTCATCAAGTCCAGCCCCCTGCCCTCACGGCAGGACCAAGCACCATCTAGCCCATCCCTGACAGGTGTCTGTCCAACCTGCTCTTCGATATCTCCAGAGATGGAGCTTCCACAACCTCCCTGGGCAACTTTGTCCTGTGTTTCACCACCCTGACAGGGAAGAAGTTTTCCTAATGTCCAACCTAAACCTCCCTTGCTGTAGTTTAAGCCCATTGCTCATGCTCTCTAGACCTTTCATCATTCTTGTTGCTCTTCTCTGGACCCTCTCCAATTTCTTCACATTATTCTTGAAATGCGGTGGACAGAACAGGACACGATCCTCCAACTGAGGCCTAACCAGCGCAGAGCAGAGCGGAAGAATGACTTCTCGTGTCTTGCTCACCACACTCCTGTTCACGGAGCTCAGATTCATCTTTGCTTTTTTTGCAACAGTGTCTCAGGCTGCGTGTAGACTGGCATGATTTTGCTCAAAAGCATCCGCTTTGGCGCAAAATCTTGCCGCTTGTCTACACTGGCCGCGAGTATTTGCACAAGAACACTGACTTTGTACTGTACAAAATCAGTGGTTCTTGCGCAAATACTTTGACGCTCCTGCTCAGGGATAAGCCCTCTTGCGCAAGTATTCTTGCGCAAGAGGGCCAATGTAGATAGCCACCTTAATTTCTTGCGCAAGAAAGCCCGATGGCTAAAATGGCCATCAGAGCTTTCTTGCACAAGAGAGCGTCTATACCGGTCACGGATGCTTTTGCACAAAAGCAAATCTTTTGTGCAAAGGCACATGCCAGTACAGACACTCTCTTGTGCAAATACTTTTAACAGAAAAACTTTTCCGTTGAAAGAATTTGCGCAAAATCTTGCCAATCTAGACACAGCCACACTGTTGGCTCCTATTTATCTCATGGTCCACTGTGACACCTCGACTTTTTGTGCCCGAGTCCTCCCCAGAGAATCGCTTCCCATTCTCTGTGTGTGACACAGATTGGTCCTTCCTAAGTGGAGCCCTTTGCATTTGTCCTTCTTAAACTTCATCCTGTTTCCCTCCGACCATTTCTCCAGTTTGTCCAGATCAGTTTGAATTATGACCCTACCCTCCCGAGCACTTGCAACCCCTCCCAGCTTGGTATCATCTGCAAACTTAACAATCGTCCTCTCTAGGCCAGTACTGAAATTGATGAACCGGTTCCAGAACACACCCCTGTGGAACACCACTTGTTATACTTATTCTGCCCTTCCAGAAGGACAGTGACCCATTAATAACGATTCTCTGAGAATGCGTATCCAGCCAGCTGTCCAATGACCGGTCGCTATTTGTGGCATGCAGTGTGGCAGAGTTGGCAAACTTGCATGCGCCAAAACTTGGGCTCTTCTCCTCAGGGGAGGGAGATATCGGTGGGGTTGGAGCACATGACGTACAAGGAGAGACTGAAGGACTTGGGTCTATTTAGTCTGCAGAAGAGAAGAGTGAGGGGGGATTTGGGAGCAGCCTTCAGCTTCCTGAAGGGGGGTTCCAAGGAGGCTGGAGAGAGGCTGTTCTCAGTGGGGACGGATGGCAGAACAAGGAGCAACGGTCTCACGTTGTAGTGGAGGAGGTCTAGGCTGGGTATTAAGAAAAACGATTTCCCTAAGAGGGTGGGGAAGGGCTGGGTTGGGCTCCCTAGGGAGGGGTTGGAATCTCCATCCCTAGAGGTGTTTAAGTCCTGGCTTGAACAAGCCCTGGCTGGGATGACTGAGTTGTGGGAGGGGGCTGGACTCGATGACTCCTGAGGCTCTTTCGGACCTGGGATTCTGTGATTCTAGCAGCTCCGATTCTACCCTCAGTCACAGACATCGCCGCTGAACAGGACAGCGACACGTTTTCATCTCTGCCTGGGGAGATCTTTCCCACCATCTCCCTGCAAACCTTCCGGGCTCAATTTGCCTCCCCACAAGACCCCTCCCTCAATCCCCTGCTCCTGCCTCTGTGCACCCAGTACTGTGTATGCCGGGGGTAGAGAGACAGTGGGACATTTTTGATGGGCTGTATTCTCCCCTTTTTGAAATTGTTTCTCTTCCTTCAGAATCATCTCCCGTCAGGCTTTCGGAGACAGAAGGTCTGTGCAGCCGATTTTCCCAAGCTCTTTGTTTATCATGATGCACATTTTCCACCCAGGTCCCACTTCCTACCCCACAATGGCCAATTTAACCAGGTGAAGGACCATTTTCTTTCATTGATACCTGGGGGTTTGTCTATACTACCACCCTAGTTCGAACTAGGGTGGTAGTGTAGACATACCCTCGCTGAGGTACCGGCTAGTCTTTTGTCTCTGGGGAACTGGTTTGTGGTGACTCCACACACGTGAAACATGTGTGAGAAACTCCTTGCAGTATAATCTTATCACTTATAACTGCCACATCTATTTTTTTAGGACAATAATGGTCAGCAAATTATGAGTTTACGGGTGATACTCACAAGGCACACTTGGACTAAAATTTATCATAATCTTGTATAAGTGGGGAACAAAGAGCTACAATATGTCACAGGCCCTAAGGTAACACCCACTGAGCCCAATCCCCGAAAACCTCTGTTCACTCAAACTCCCAGGGCCCTCAAACCCAGCTGTACTCACAAGCCCAAGTCTCGGGTTGCAGGAGAAAGGCCATGGGGAGCAGAAAGAAGAAATGAACCTCCATGTCTGCAGTCAGTGCAGGGCAGCGCTTCTGCCACAGATCTGCAGGGTTTATAGTTTCAGCTAGGGAGGGAGGGATTCAAGGGGGCAGGAAACCTCAAGGTCACATGCACATTTATCAAAATGCAGGGCTTAGTGGGATCTGTTTCCAACCACAACTGACCACACGGGCTGGGGGAAGGATAGAACATGAGTCAGCATAGTAGCGGGGCCCGTGCACAGCTGGACGGATGATGCCCCACTGGATGGAGAAGACCCTGGTTGGGACGTGTCCAGCAGGATCCAGAGTTGCTCTGGGTCCTGGCTCACAGCTGGGCACATCTGGGGCTTCTACTCACCTGGCCCGGTCCCGGCTCAGCTCCCTGCCAGAGTCTCTGCGCTGGGGTGGCAGCAACTGATGATGGCAGGTGGGATCTGGGCACTTGAATCTGTCTCGGGGTGGGGGACAGGCCTGAGCCAGCTGGGGCTGGGCAGAGCAGGCATGAGCCCTGATTACACGGGGAGGGTTTCTCTGAAGCCCCCCCCCCCCAGGGAGTCTGCGACCACATTCAAGGGATGTGGCCGTTTCTATGACATCCGGCCCCTGTGAGCTGGGACTGTGCAGACGGGAAATGCCACAGCAGAAAGACGTATAGACCCTGGGAGACCTGTCTTGTAGCTCCCTTCCCTTTTGCCCAGCCCCTGCTCTAACCACTAGACTCCACTCCCTTCCCAGAGCTGGGGTGACATCCCAGGAGTCCTCGCTCCCAGAAAACTCACAGTGTTTAGGATCAACCCCGCAGTGCTCCCCACCCAGAGCCGGGGGACAGTTTGTGCCAACTGGCTCTTCCTTTCCTTCCTGTCTCAACCCCAACAAGCTCACCACACCCAAGGCCCCGCTGCCCTGAGGTTCAGCCCTCCTGGGTGGGGTAAGAAGGCTCTACTGAAAGCTGGGATCTCCTCCAGCTGCATGCTCTGTGTCAAACGCGAGTGCGGGAGCTGGTTCAGGGAGAACATCTCTACAGCATCTGTACCTGGAATTACCACCCAGGGAATCTCTCGGCTCGGGGCTGGCCTGTTCCCGGAGGGGCGATCTCTCTGCGCTCCCTGGCCATCTGAGGGTGGAAGAGGAGCTGGGTCCCTGGCAGGCCCCGGCCTCTGGTGCTGGCTAAGAACTGACAAACTCATCACTAGAGACCAAGCTTCTCAGCCAGGTGCGAGTTTCCCTCCCGCTAAGGCCAGCCACACCAACCCCATGTCCCGGCCAGACCCTGAGGTGCCTGGAAGTCCCCCCCGTGCTCACCTCCCATGCCAGGTCCCTGTGCCAGGCTGGGTGGGGATGGCTGCGTTTGGCTTTCTTCCATGGGCTGGGTTGGCTCAGAACAGGGGACCCCCCGCCCCGGAATCCCAGTGTGACCATCACACGTCACCAGCTGCGCTTTGTCGGGAGCCTCTTCTAGCTCTGCCTCAGCACAAGGCATTTGTCACCAGGTGGGGGAGGCTGTGATGGGGGTGGAACCACAGGGGGGTGGGGTGTTGCTGTTTGCACGCGAGGCCCAGCTGGGAATGTGGCTAACACAGCTCAGTCCTGCAAAAGGTGCAAGCAACTTTCCCCAGCTCTCTGCAGGCTGAAAACCAGAGCCACCGGCTTCCGGGCCGGGGGGGCTGTGGGGACCTTCCGGCCTCGCCCCCTGAACCCCCCAAAACCAGAACCCCCCAGCGATTTCTGCCTCCGCTGCAGCCCTGAGCCACATGCTCCCCACCAGCGTGGTCCCCTTTGCACCTTAGCACATTGCTCTCATTTGCAATGGGGCAGCCCCACAGCCGAGATGCCTCCCTGGTGCCGGGAGCTGCCCTGATCCACAGTCTGCTCCCCGAAGGGCGTCCAGTACAGACACATGCAGGATCTTCCTTCTCACCCTGCAGATGGGGAAACTGAGGCACGGGGTGACTGAGCCTAAACTTGTTTCAGGGGCTGGACTGCTCAGCTCCCATGAGGTCCCCAAGCCAATGATGCCCCCCCTCCCCAAGATCCACAGGAAACCCGGGCTGAGCTGGGGAATGGTCCAAGATTTCTTGGGTCCTGATCCTGTGCTGTAGCCCCATGGCCAGCGTCACCATGTCCCACAGATAGATAGAGGGGCTGTGTGGGGATAGCTAGCTAGATAGATAGAGGGGGTGTGTGGGGATAGATAGATAGATAGATAGATAGAGGGGGTGTGTGGGGATGGATAGATAGATAGATAGATAGATAGATAGATAGATAGATAGATAGATAGATAGATAGATAGATAGATAGATAGATAGATAGATAGAGGGGGGTGGGGATGGATAAACAGATAGATAGATAGAGGGGGGTGGGGATGGATAGACAGATAGATAGATAGAGGGGGGTGGGGATAGATAGATAGATAGATAGATAGATAGATAGATAGATAGATAGATAGATAGATAGATAGATAGATAGATAGATAGATAGATAGATAGAGGGGGTGTGTGGGGATAGATAGATAGATAGATAGATAGATAGATAGATAGATAGATAGATAGATAGATAGATAGATAGATAGATGGGGGTGTGGGGATAGATAGATAGATAGATAGATAGATAGATAGATAGATAGATAGATAGATAGATAGATAGAGGGGGTGTGTGGGGATAGATAGATAGATAGATAGATAGATAGATAGATAGATAGATAGATAGATAGAGGGGGTGTGTGGGGTTAGATAGATAGATAGATAGATAGATAGATAGATAGATAGATAGATAGATAGATAGAGGGGATGTGTGGGGATAGATAGATAGATAGATAGATAGATAGATAGATAGATAGATAGATAGAGGGGGTGTGTGGGGATAGATAGATAGATAGATAGATAGATAGATAGATAGATAGATAGATCGATAAATCGATATTATCGTGATGGAGCTAGCTTGCTAGACAGATAGAATGGATTCAGGACTGGTAATTTCTCACTTTGCGTTTCACATTTAAGTTCCCTTCATCTATTTGCGCCCCCCGGCACAGAGGGGGTTAAGGCCGGGGCACCGCGGGGGGCAAAGATTCCTTGTGCCCCCACCTCTGCATTGGGCTTGGAACCCCTGAACCCAGCTGGGTCCAGCCATGACCCACCAGCCCAGCCTGACCTCGTCCGAGCGGAGCCCGTCCATCCCCGGCGGGTACCGACCCTGCTCTGGGTTTCACCGCTCGGGTTGCTCACTCAGAACCCTCATCACCTTTGGTAACATTTTAATTCATGGCTGGGTGTGGGCCCTGCATCAGGGCAGGGGAGGTGAGACGTGGGGGGTCAGCACTGGGGGTTGACCCACAAGCAGTTGAGCGCGGTTTTCCCTGAGTTCCCTTCTTGTGGCTTTGCCGGAGCCGGGCTCCCTGCCTGGAGGCTCAGGGGTTCGCCGCTACCTGAGCACAGAGACATGACTGGGGTGGGTGAGCCTCAGTCGCCCCACGTCCGGGCCAAGACAAAACACCGAAGTGGTGCAATCCGGCAACGTCTGGCGGGGCTCAGAGCTCCACTTTGTCCATCGTCTCCTGAATCCAGGGCCTGAAAGGGGAGACTCTCGTGTACACGGCAGGGGGGGTGCCATCCTTGGATCCCCAGGAGACGATGCCCTGGGCTTCTTTGCCGCACACCAGAGGCCCCCCAGAGTCACCCTGCGACAGGGGAAAAAAGACAAATTACAGGAGTGAGCCCAGCTCCTCCTTTGCACAGCCCCAAGCGCCGAGTGACCCCACCTCTGCCCTCTCTCTGAAGCCTAACACAAACCACCACTTTCTCAGGGGGGTTTGAAGGCAGGGGGAGGGGGGGATTTACCTGGAAAGGGGATCTGCCTTCCTCTGGGTCCCCCACACACATCATGGTGGTGGCGTTATAGTAGCGCCATGGCTCCCCACGCTTCCTCCGACAGTCGGCATCCGGCATCACCACCGCGTCGGCCTCCTGCAGCGTCTCCGAGATCTGCTCCTTGGTTGCACTCGTCTGACCCCAGCCGGCCACGCTGCACCTGCTCTTTGGATCCACACGCTGCTGGGCCGGAGGCAGGGAGATCAGGCCGACGTACTTGGTACGACAGCCCTTGTCCTGAAGCTGCACACAGGCAAGGACATAAGGACAAGAGAGAAGATGAGGGTCAGAGATGGAAGAGGCCAATTAGAAAGAACCGACAGAACATGTACAGACATGACCTCACTGGGGGTGGGGGATGGGATGGGGCGGTACCTGCAGCAGTGAGGGGTCACTGGGGGTGGGGGATGGGATGGGGCGGTACCTGCAGCAGTGTGAGGTCACTGGGGGTGGGGGATGGGATGGGGCGGTACCTGCAGCAGTGTGAGGTCACTGGGGGTGGGGGATGGGATGGGGCGGTACCTGCAGCAGTGTGAGGTCACTGGGGGTGGGGGATGGGATGGGGGTGGTACCTGCAGCAGTGTGAGGTCACTGGGGGTGGGGGATGGGATGGGGGTGGTACCTGCAGCAGTGTGAGGTCACTGGGGGTGGGGGATGGGATGGGGTGGTACCTGCAGCAGTGTGAGGTCACTGGGGGTGGGGGATGGGATGGGGTGGTACCTGCAGCAGTGTGAGGTCACTGGGGGTGGGGGATGGGATGGGGCGGTACCTGCAGCAGTGTGAGGTCACTGGGGGTGGGGGATGGGATGGGGTGGTACCTGCAGCAGTGTGAGGTCACTGGGGGTGGGGGATGGGATGGGGGTGGTACCTGCAGCAGTGTGAGGTCACTGGGGGTGGGGGATGGGATGGGGCGGTACCTGCAGCAGTGTGAGGTCACTGGGGGTGGGGGATGGGATGGGGGTAGTACCTGCAGCAGTGTGAGGTCACTGGGGGTGGGGGATGGGATGGGGGCGGTACCTGCAGCAGTGTGAGGTCACTGGGGGTGGGGGATGGGATGGGGGCGGTACCTGCAGCAGTGTGAGGTCACTGGGTATGGGGGTGGTACCTGCAGCAGTGTGAGGTCACTGGGGGTGGGGGATGGGATGGGGGCGGTACCTGCAGCAGTGTGAGATCACTGGGGATGGGGGTGCTACCTGCAGCAGCATGATGTCATTGTTTAACATCGAACTGTTGTATTGCGGGTGGGGGATCTGCCGGCGCACGGGGATCACTTGCTGCCTCGGTTCCTGTTGTTTGATGTTTTGGGCTCCCAGGGTGACATTGATGTTGCTGCAAAAGCCGAGAGCGACCCACATGGGGCATTAGTGGAGGGGTCGGTCGTGTGTTTTTCTGACTCATCAATTCTGGTCCTGTGGGGACAGGGAAGCCCAGGGCAGCCCGGGGCTCTCAGGCCTGGTCTGAGATACCTCCCTCCATTTATACCTGGGAGTCAGCCCCCCCTCCTAGATCCAGGCTCTATCCAGAACTGCCTGGGGCTGAGACCCCTCCCTACGCCACACGTTAGCCCCATTGATTTACCCAGTGCTGGGGCTGGGCTGTGTGTTACAGAGGTCCCTAGAGACTCGCCAATGCCCTCTGAGCATATCACACCCCTGGGTTCTGCTCTCCCAGCCTGGCCTGCCCCCTAAGTTTGTACCAGAGCTCCCCCATCCCGGGCTGACCCCACCCGCCCCCACGACCCAGCCCAGAGGCACTTACTCTCCCTGGCAGTGAGCTGCTGTCAGCACAAATTTTCTCTTCACCAGGAACCCGCCGCACTGAAAAATCTTCTTGTCGTGTTCTACCCGTAAATAGGCCATGTAGGGTCTGGAGTGGGGCTCGGCTTCATGTCATCCGATGATCTGCCCTGGGGGGAGACCAGGTTCACACAAAAAGTCCCCTCAACTTCCTGCACATGGATGCAGTTCGCACCCTGATGCCTTCTCCTTCTCCATCAGCCCACAGCGGCTGGATTGTGCAAAGCCCGACCTCCCAAAATTATGGTCCCGTGGAACATCGTGGGTTTCCCTAAAGGTGTATTGCTCGGAAACCCTCGTCTGCCTCCTGCCCCATTACCTGTGGCTGAAACTGCGTGTTCTGCCCTCCTTGGGCAGACGGGGAAACTGAGGTCCAACTGGATCGTTTCTAATTCTGGGTGCTCGGCTCCCCTCGCCACGGCCTCGAAATCCCAACCTCGGGGAGCCAGCCCAACGTTCCCACCCGGAGGCGAGATCTGATCCCAAATCTTCTTCGTCCCAGCCCAGCACTTAACCTGCTCCCGGGGACCCTCCTTCCAGAATGGGCCAGGGAGGGTGTCACGGCGTGGCATAATGGTGGGCTGTCTGCTCTGTGACCCAGGGTCCCCCTGCGCTGTGATGGGAGATTCTCACGGACTCTCCCAAATGTGGATTAACCCAGACCCCCAGGCTCAGCCTCCCAGGGAGAGAGACAAAGGCAGGGAGGCAGAGATGAACACCAGGTTTCGGGGGAAGGGGAACATGGAGAAAACAGCCGAAGCTGGGGGCTAGGAGTGGTGGGTACCCATAACGCAAGGGGTCTGAGACATCCTGGCCTTGCCTCCTGTAGCTACACCACGTCCGTGCTGGGCTGTATTCTGGAAAATCGATACACCCCTTGCTATTCTGCTGGCTGGTGGAGACTGATCCGGCTCCTACGGGGGTGAAGGAAAGGGGGGATCCTGACTGCATCATCACACACGGTGTGGGGAGTCCCCGGGCCTTGACCCTCATCTGCAGCTGGATGTGACACTGATGCGGCAGGTAGAAGAGAAGGTTTATTGGGTGCCAGGAACACAGCAGCGCACACGGTGGATGTTCACACACAGTGACCGAGAGCAGTGCTTCTGGGCTACTGTGCCCAGGACTGTGCGATCCACACACAGCGCACAAAGCAACACAATCCCTGCTCAGTCACAGCGGGGTTCCTCCCTACCCTGGCCCGCGCCTGCCTGCCGAGCTGCCACTGGCGAAGGCCACCCTGCTGGGCTTCACAGCCCCGATTTCGAGGTTGGGCAGGACCAGAGAGACTTTCTAACTTTTCGCCCTTGGAGACGCTGGAGGCAGAACCGGCTCCGTGACTCCTGCCGACATCTCAGCCCTGGGCCCGTTGTCCCCCGGCTCGCCAGTCCCCGTTGGCACATTAGACCCAGCCAAACCTTTTCTGGCTCCGGCTCCTGGCTGTTGGGTTTTGTCCTGCTGTAGCCACTGAGGATTTCGAGCCCCCCTGCTCTCAGAAACTCCCTCCCCGTGGAGGGTCCTACAGATGGGGCCAGGTTCTCTCTTTGCCTCCTATCCCCTCAGGAGATGACTACTCTAGGTGCTCCTCCAGCCAACAAGGTCTCCTGGTCTTGGCTGTTTCTTTCCCATTTGCCACCGTCCTGCCAGGCATGCGGACACCAGACCAGGCTGCAGTGTCCACTCATGGTCCCACCGACACGGTGTCCAGAGATGGACCCATCTCCCCTGGCGTATGTCCACTGATGTACATCCTCAGGAGCTCGTATCTGGTTGGTTTCCACCAGAACTTCCAAGTCCTAGAACAACATGGCACCCAACCCCCAACAATAACATTGGCCCTAGGAGCTGAACCCGCTGGTCTCCAACGGATGGGAGGAGGGGGCCACATCTCCCTGGCACCACGGACTGTCTCGGACTTAAGTCCATCACTTGCCCCATCCCATCGTGAGCCATTGTGAGCCATTGGGAGATCGTGGGAAGAACAGACTCCCCACCCTTGGGTTTAGTGGTCAGGCCCCCATCACCTTCAGTGATGGGCAAAGATCATATTGTGTAGACCCGCATGGTCATTGCCTGACTTCCTGTTTCCAAAGCTGGGGGTCTCACAGGCTGGGGGCCTGTGCCCTCTAGGGGCACCAGCCTCAGGGTGGGGGACGAGTTGGCTCTGGGATGAGGAGTGGGACAAGGGGACTTTTTCCCTCTAGGGCGGCTCGGAGCTGCTGTCCCTGATCCAAGGGGTGAGTTTTGCTCTTCCCTGGCTCTTCTTTGCACGGTGGGGGTGACACAGACCGGTGTTGGCACTGGGGGAGACTCCCCGTGACACTCTGAACCCCTCTGCTCACCCCTTTACTGGACAGTGACAGGTTTTGTAGAAACTTCTCCTTGTGATTCCCTCTCTCTGCCGTCGGACTGGCCAAATTGCCTTCGGTCAGGGTCCCACCGCCATCCAATGCTGTCTCCTTTGTATGTCCGATGCACTGAGCGCCGTGGGCAGACAGACAAGGATAGATCATTTGGGGGGAATCCATGCCCCTTTAAAGAATCATACAACCCTAAAACTGGAAGAGGTCTCCAGAGTCATCGAATCCAGTCCGCTGCCCTCCTGGCAGGATGCAGCACCATCTAGACCATCCCTGACAGATGTCTATCTAATCTGCCCTAAAATATCTCCAGAGATGGAGATTCCACACACCCCCTAAGCAATTTATTCCAGTGTTTCGCCACCCTGACAGGTAGGAACTTTTTCCTGATGTCCAACCTAAACCTCCCTTGCTGCAGTTTAAGCCCATTGCTTCTTGTTCTATCCTCAGAGGCCAAGGACAACAATTGTTCTCCCTCCTTCTTGTGATACCCTTTTAGATACCTGAAAACTGCTCTCATGGCCCCTCTCAGTCTTCTCCTTTCCAAACTAAACAAGCCCAATTCTTTCTGTCTTCCCTCATCACTCAAGTTCTCTAGACCTTCCATCATTCTTGTTGTTCTTCTCTGGATCTTCTCCAATTTCTCCACCTCTCTCTTGAAATGTGGTGCCCAGCACTGGACACAATCCTCCAACTAAGGCCTAATCAGCTCAGAGTCAAGCGGAAAAATGACATCTCCTGTTTTGCTCTCCACTCTCCTGTTCATGCAGCCCAGAATCATGTTGGCTTTTTTTGCAACAGCATCACACTGTTGACTCCTATTTAGCTTGTGGTCCACGATAACCCCTAGATCTCTTTCTGCAGGACTCCTTCCTAGACAGTCGCTTCCCGTTCTGTGTGTGAGACACGGGTTGGTCCTTCCTAAGGGGAGCACTTTGCATTTGTCCTTATTCAACGTCATCCTGTTTCCCTCAGACCATTTCTCCAATTTGTCCAGATCATTTTGAATGATGACCCTATCCTCCAGAGCACTCCCAACCCCTCTCAGCTTCAAATCATCTGCAAACTTAACAATCGTCCTCTCTATGCAATCATCTAAATCGTTAATGAAGACATTGAACAGAACCGGTCCGAAAACAGACCCCTGCGGAACCCCACTTGTTATACCTTCCGAGCAGGATTATTAACCATTAATAACTACTCTCTGGGAATGGTTATCCAGCCAATTATGCACCCACCTTATAGAAGCCCCATTTAAGTTCTATTTGCCTAGTTTATTGATAAGAAAATCATACGAGACTGTATCAAGTGCCTTACTAAAGTCTAGGTATACCACGTCTACCGCTTCTCCCTCATCCACAAGACTCGTTATCCTTTACTAACGACTCTCTGAGAATGCTTATCCAACCAGCTATCCAATGACCAGATGCCATTTGTGACATGTGGTCTCGGAGAGTTGGCAAACTTACATGAGCCAAACCGTGGGCTCTTCTCCTCAGGGGAGGGAGATATTGGTGGGGCTGGAGCACATGACCTACGAGGAGAGGCTGAGGGATTTGGGCTTGTTTGGTCTGCAGAAGAGAAGAGTGAGGGGGGATTTGGGAGCAGCCTTCAACTCCCTGAAGGAGGGTTCCCAAGAGGATGGAGAGAGGTTGTTCTCAGCGGGGGCAGGTGGCAGAACGAGGAGCAATGGGCTCACATTGCAGTGGGGGAGGTCTAGGTTGGATCTTAGGACAAACGATTTCCCTAGTAGGGTGGGGAAGCCCTGGGCTGGGTTCCCTAGAGAGGGGATGGAATCTCCATCCCTAGAGGTGTTGAAGTCCTGCAAACTTTCAGGCTCAATTTGCCTTCCCTCAGGATCCCTCCCTCAATCCCCTGCTGCTGCCTTTGTGCATCCGGTGTTGTGAATGTCGGGGGTAGAGAGAAAGAGGGACATCATTTGGGGAGTTCTGCTCCCCCCTTTTTGTAGTTGCTTCTCTTCTTTGAGAATTATCTCCCATCAGGCTTTCAGAGACAGAAGGTCAGTGCAGACAAGTTTCCCAAGCTTTGTGTTTACCACAATGCACGTTTTCCATCCAGGTCCTACTTCCTACCCCAGAATGGCCAATTTAACCAGGTGAAGGGGCATTTTTATTTCGTTGACACCTGGCAGAGGCATCAGCTTGTCTTTTGTCTCTGGGGAACTGGTTTGTGGTGGCTCCACACAAGTGAAACATGTCTGATAAACACCCTGCAGTATAATCTTATCACTTTATCTGCCACAGCTATTTAATCGGGATAATAATATGAGTTTTTGGGTGATAGTCACAAGGCACACTTGGAATAAAATGTATCGTAATCCTGTATAAGTGGGGAATTAAGGGGTACAATCTGTCACAGGCCCTGATGTAACACTGAAAGAACCCAATCCCTGAGAATTCCCAATCATCCCAAAGCCCCAGATAACCCAAGTCCAGCTGTACTCACCAGCCCAAGTCCTAGGGGGCAGGAGAAAGGCCACGGGGAGCAGAAACAAGGTGAGAACCTGCATGTTTGCAGTCAGTGCAGTGCCTCTGCTACAGAGCTGCAGAGTTTATAAACTCATCTTGTGGGGAGGGATTCAAGGTCACGTGCACACTCACCAAAATACAGGCTTAAGTGGGTCTGTTTCTAACCACAGCCGACCACACAGGCTTGGGGGAAGGATAGAGCATGCATCGGCCCACTAGCTTGGTCCCTGCACAGTCAGTTGGATGATGCCCTACTGGATGGAGAAGACCCCAGTGGGGACGTGTCCAGCAGGATCCAGGGCTGCTCTGGGTGCTGGTTCACAGCTGGGCACATCTGGGACTTGTACTCACCTGGCCCTGGCCCTGCTCAGCTCCCTGCAGGTGTCTCTGTGGTGGGGGCTGTGGGGCGTGGCAGCAACAGAACTTGGTGGCGCATGGGATCCGGGGGTGGAGGCAGGCGTGAGCCACCTGGGGCTGGGCAGAGCTGGCATCAGCCCCTATCACAGCAACTTCTGGGGGCGGGTTTCTCAGAAGCCCCCCGGAGTGTCGGTGATCACGTGCAGGGGATGTGGCTTTTTCTGTGACATCCGGCCCCTGTGAGCTGGGACTGTGCAGAAGGGAAATGACACAGCCGAGAGACACATAGACCCTGGGAGACTCAGCTTGTAGCTCCCCTGTTTCACCATGCTCCAGCTCTAACCATTAGACCCCGCTCCCTTCCCAGAGCTGGGGAGACAGCTCAGGAGTCCTGGCTCCCCGACAACTCACGGTTTCCCTCCCAGCACCAGGGACAGTCTGTGCCAACTGGCGAGATACTCCCCGTCCTTCCCGAGCCCCTCTGGTCTCAGCCCCAACAAACTCACTGAACCCAAGGCCCTGCTGCCCTGGGGTTCAGCCCTGCCGGGTGGAGGTGGGGGGCTCTACTGAAAGCTGGGATGTCCTCCATCAGTGTGCTCCCTGTGAGACATGTGTGTGGGGGGCTGGTTCAGGGAGAACGACTCTCACCTGATCTACAGCGTCTGTACCTGGAATTACCGCCCAGGGAATCTCTCGGCTCGGGGCCAGCCCGTTCCCAGAGGGGGGATCTCTGTGCTCCCTGGCCAGCTGGGGACGGAAGAGGAGGAGGGTCCCTGGCAGGCCCCGACCCCTGGCGTTGGGTAAGAACTGAGAAACTCATCACTGGAGACCAGGCTTCCCCAAGGTGCCTGAAAGTCGCCCCCTTGTGCTCACATCCCACGTCAGGTCTCTGTGCTGAGCCGGGCAGGGACGGGAGCGTTTGGCTTTCTGCCAAGTGGCTGTGTTGGCTCAGAACAGGATACCCCCTCCAGATTCCCAGTGTGACTGTCAAACGTCACCCGATGCCTCTTCCAGCTCTGCCTCGGCACAAGCTGGTTGTCACTGTCTGGGAGTGGCCGTGATGGAGGCCACATCTGGGAAGCTCAGATGCACTTCAACACCCGCCCGGAAAACCCCCCTGGGTGGCCAGGAGCAAACACACCGGGGGGAAGCCGCTGGCCACACCTGCACCATGTGGGGGTGGGGTGTTGCAGTTTGCACACCACGCTCAGCGGGGAATGTGGCTAACACCGCTCAGCCCTGCCACAGATGCAAGAAACACCCCCCGAGCTTTCTGCAGAGGGAGGGGACCCCCAAGGGGGCTCACAGAGGAGACAAGTGTGCTAAAGGCCCTGAGAGGCACCACCCTGGAGGCGGAGGGGCGGACCCCCCAGGTGAGAGGGGGCCCCCCAAAAGAGGGTCGCCGCACTGGAGAGGAGGGATCCATCCAGGAGCCAGGCGTGGGCACGACCGGTGAGCTGTGACAGGTGCAGTTGCCTGGGGCGATGATTTTGGGGAACCACCAGTGGCCGCTGGACCCCCCCCCATGACCCCACCTTCCCTGAGGGGAGCCATCTAGTTCCAAAGGTCCATCTAGCCCAGTAGCCTGTCTGCCAACAGTGGCCAGCACCAGGTGCCCCAGAGAGGATGGACCGAAGACAACGATCAAGCGATTTGTCTCCTGCCATCTTGCTCCAGCTGTTGACAAACAGAGGCCAGAAGTATCGTTCCTACCCCCTGGCTAATAGCCTTTTATGGACCTAACCTCCATGAAATTATTTAGCTTCTCTATAAATTATCTAGCTTCTCCTATTTCTGTTCCAGATGTAGCTGCCTCGGGAGTCAGGACAAGTGATGGCACCGGCACCTTTTCCTATGTGAGTCACCTTTGTGTCCATCCTAGCCTGCCTCAAGGGGTTCTGTTCCCACCCACGCCCCCAGACCCTCACTGTGCTTGAAATCGCTGAACCTCATCCTGGCCTCCCCGTGCGGTCAGTTCCCTCCTGGCCTGGGCAGGTCCAGCAGCTGCTCTGGATGGTGGATGACTCAGTAAGGAGCCATTTTTAGTAACTTGGCTTTATTACTGGCTGGCTGTGGAGCAGGCAGTGGGACAGGGCAGCTGAGCAAAATGTAGCCGGGCAGGGGAACTGGGCTGCAGAGGATCAAGGCCAAATTTAGATCTGCAGTAGATCCGTGCACCCATCCCAGAGTTCCCTCCCACCCGCCTGGCTGTCTCCTGGCTGTGTTTGGAAGGGGCGGTCAATGCTCCAGGGGGCCAGTGTGTGGGCAAGGCCCAGAGAGGTCAGGGCAGGGGGTGGTTCCAGCAGGACGTTACGGGAAGGAGCTCCCACAAGCCGGCACTCCCCCATCTCACACTGGGGAGAGCAACAACCCGCCGGGTCTGCCCCAGGGTTTGGCTCGTAACTGACACGCACCCGCTGTTCCCTAGCCAAAGGGCATCCGGCCCTGAGTCCGGCTCCTAACTCTCCTGCCTTGGTGCTGATGGGTTGGGCACAACTGGAGCAGAAGCACAGCTGGGAGAGGGAACAGAGTCTTGAACGGGGGAGGAGCCTCAGGCTGGGAGGCTGAGCCCCTCTGCCATGCTGGCCCCACATCTGGGCCTCTCCAAAGGACAGAAGCGAGGCAGTGCCGGTCTATGCTGTAAGTCCTGGCGGGCCACAGAGCGGTGTTCCTTCCATTGTCTCCTGGATCCAGCCGATGAAAGTGGAGAGTCTCGTGTACATGCCAGGGAGGTTGTCAGGCCCCCAAGAGACGATGCCCTGGGCCTTACCCCTGCACACCAAGGGGCCACCGGAGTCGCCCTGAAGAACAGACCAGGCCACGGATTCAGAACGGCCAACACCAGGCCCAGTATCACCCCGAGGGGAGCAGGTCTCTGGGTTGCCCCTGATGTGCCCTGGTCTCTCCTTGCCCTCTGCCCCCACAACCCAGATTTCTCAGCCAGTCTCAGGACAAGAACTGAGCCACTCCCTCATCACGGGGATTTCCCAAGGGAGCTCCAAGCCAGGAGCAGGTTTACCTGGGTAGCACCGTTGCCCTTCCCTGCCTTCCCCGCACACAGCATGGTCTGGTGGTTGTAGCGCCAATCCTTGCACTCAGCATCCTTCAGCACCTTCACCTGCACCTCCCGCAGCGTGTTGGCTGACGATGAGTTGTTGCGGGCAATAGTGAGGCCCCAGCCGGCAACACGGCACTTCTTCCCCGGCTTCACGATCTTACCGGCCGTGGCCAGGGCGATGGGTTTCACACGCTTACTCAGTTTCGCCGGCGTGGACAGCTGAGGGGCAGGAATGACAGAGAGCAAGAGCAGGCAAAGAGTCATACCCCATCCCCAGTAAACGCTCCAAAAACCCCTGGCAAATGGGGTGTAGTGTTGGGCTGAAGACAATACCTGCACCAGCATGAGATCACTGGGGACGGGGGATGGGATGGGGTGGTACCTGCAGCAGTGTGAGGTCACTGGGGGTGGGGGATGGGATGGGGGCGGTACCTGCAGCAGTGTGAGGTCACTGGGGGTGGGGGATGGGATGGGGGCGGTACCTGCAGCAGTGTGAGGTCACTGGGGGTGGGGGATGGGATGGGGGCGGTACCTGCAGCAGTGTGAGGTCACTGGGGGTGGGGGATGGGATGGGGGTGGTACCTGCAGCAGTGTGAGGTCACTGGGGGTGGGGGATGGGATGGGGCGGTACCTGCAGCAGTGTGAGGTCACTGCGGTGGGGGATGGGATGGGGCGGGACCTGCAGCAGTGTGAGGTCACTGGGGGTGGGGGATGGGATGGGGGCGGTACCTGCAGCAGTGTGAGGTCACTGGGGGTGGGGGATGGGATGGGGGCGGTACCTGCAGCAGTGTGAGGTCACTGGGGGTGGGGGATGGGATGGGGCGGTACCTGCAGCAGTGTGAGGTCACTGCGGTGGGGGATGGGATGGGGCGGGACCTGCAGCAGTGTGAGGTCACTGCGGTGGGGGATGGGATGGGGCGGGACCTGCAGCAGTGTGAGGTCACTGGGGGTGGGGGATGGGATGGGGGCGGTACCTGCAGCAGTGTGAGGTCACTGGGGGTGGGGGATGGGATGGGGGCGGTACCTGCAGCAGTGTGAGGTCACTGGGGGTGGGGGATGGGATGGGGCGGTACCTGCAGCAGTGTGAGGTCACTGGGGGTGGGGGATGGGATGGGGGCGGTACCTGCAGCAGTGTGAGATCACTGGGGGTGGGGGATGGGATGGGGCGGTACCTGCAGCAGTGTGAGGTCACTGGGGGTGGGGGATGGGATGGGGGCGGTACCTGCAGCAGTGTGAGGTCACTGGGGGTGGGGGATGGGATGGGGGCGGTACCTGCAGCAGTGTGAGGTCACTGGGGGTGGGGGATGGGATGGGGGCGGTACCTGCAGCAGTGTGAGGTCACTGGGGGTGGGGGATGGGATGGGGCGGTACCTGCAGCAGTGTGAGGTCACTGGGGTGGGGGATGGGATGGGGCGGTACCTGCAGCAGTGTGAGGTCACTGGGGGTGGGGGATGGGATGGGGGCGGTACCTGCAGCAGTGTGAGGTCACTGGGGGTGGGGGATGGGATGGGGGCGGTACCTGCAGCAGTGTGAGGTCACTGGGGGTGGGGGATGGGATGGGGCGGTACCTGCAGCAGTGTGAGGTCACTGGGGGTGGGGGATGGGATGGGGTGGTACCTGCAGCAGTGTGAGGTCACTGGGGGTGGGGGATGGGATGGGGCGGTACCTGCAGCAGTGTGAGGTCACTGGGGGTGGGGGATGGGATGGGGTGGTACCTGCAGCAGTGTGAGGTCACTGGGGGTGGGGGATGGGATGGGGGCGGTACCTGCAGCAGTGTGAGGTCACTGGAGGAGGAAGAGATAGGGTCAGTACCTCGAGCAGCATGATGTCGTTATCATTGTACTCATCATCGTACTCCTCGTGGGGGTAGGCCTTTTTCACCTGGATGACTTGTTGACTCTTTTCCTGTCGGCTGATGTTATGGGCGCCCAGGACGACCGTGATCTTACTAGAAGAGCGAAGAGCCACATTCCGTGGGGGGAAGGGGGAAGATGCGTGCGATGCGGGTCGGGCTCACGTGGGTCTGACACAAGCAGAGAGCTGGTGGGGAACCAGGCAGCCTGGGGCTCTGAACAATTCGTGTCGGACTCAGTTCCCAGCCAGTGAAAATGTGACACACCCCTTGATACTGTTGGCTTTGAGCCAGCCTCAGGACGGGGGACCGGCTGGCTCAGGGGCTACACAATTGGATGGGTTGGTCCAGCCGCGCTGACTGCAATCCATCTTGGGGGGCATAGCGTAGGGCAGAAAGGGCTATTGCATTTGCTTTGGGGTCCCAGCCTGGGTGTTCCCCTGTCCCTAGGGATGTTCCCTCCCTGTGATCATCCCGGCCCCTGGCTCTGTGCACCCCCAGTGACCCCTCCTAGCCAGATCCAGCCAAGAATCAGAATTGACATGCCTAGAAGAAATACGGGACATGGGCGTGAACTGGCCCTTGCAGCCGGCATCCACCCGGATCGTGAATAAAGGGAAAAGGTTTGTTTAGTCCCGATTAGGGTATTTTTTTGTCATTTTGGTCGTTTGCTTAAACTTCTCTGTGTGAATCCAGACCTCCCCTCCCCCTTCACTATCCAAGAGCGTGCCCAGAGGTGTTCTCTGCGTTTTAATTTGTGTCACTCCATTGCTCTGTAACATCTAGCAACCAAATATACTTTATCAAGTCGATTTTTTTGTTTTGTTAATACAATCACATTTTTCAAGGTGTGTGTGTGTGTGTGTGTGTGTGTGTGTGTGTGCTAAGAGATTTCTTTTCTGTGCTTTCGTCTTCTTTTTTCAAGTGCTTTTGGGGTGTCAAGGCTAATTCCCCATTCTGGCATGATGAATGCAGAAGTGGGGTCCTGCAAAAGCCACCCCCAAACCTGATCTTTCTAGGCCTTGGGATAAAACTTCCCCCTAAAATCCTAAAAACCTAGATTTTGGAGATAAAAATCCACTGCCACCATTAAGTGCTTTTGAACCCACAAACAGGGGTGGACACTTGAAACCAACCCGAGGGCACCCCACGCTCTTTTTCCCAAAGAGCTTGAAGATGAAAACAGAAAATCCAAGCTGAAGGCGGTGGTAGCTGCCCCCTAGTCAGAGGCCTGCAGATCCCACGGACAGATTTTCCAGGACACAGAACTGAACCAATATCAGGATAATAAAAAAGAAAGAACTTTAATGATCAAAACAATACTCCTGTTACAAGCCTAATGAGCAGATGGAAAAAGTCACCAATTAATACACTCATAGGGACTCCCACGGACTCAGGACTTAGTTACAAAAGAGGAAAACTCATTTCTAACAGCACAGACATCAGATCCAAATTCCCAACCTAGAAAACAATCAAACCTGATGGATTTAGCTAGACTTTACCCTATTTCCACATGATGAAGAGTCTTTTTCTGGGAGAGAGACATGTCTTCTTTCTCCCTCAGTATCTAGAGAGCAAACGGCCTCAGAGACAAAGGAGGGAAAACCCCCAAATTCCTTTGTCTCAGTTTGAAATCCCTTCTTGCATTTCTATTGGCTGACCACTACCTAGCTAGGTACAGAGGATATCATTAACTCCTTCAACTCCAGGCTGCTGGCCAACCCTCAGGGTTATGACACGGGGGGAAAGAGCTTTGGGTAATCCTGGGGCAGGAATTCAAGTGTCCCTTCCTGACTTTCAGGATATAAATCCCTTGTTAATGGAGGCAGCGACCCCCCAAAGTCCATCTATCTGTGATTGGGGAGTTTTTGCAAGCAGAGCCTATAGAAGTGAAGTATTTAACTCTTTGGAGGTCCCCACCTTCTTCAGTTGGGCTATGTCTACACTGCACTGGCAACACAAAATACGACCTATAATTTGTGCTATGCAAATTGTGCCCGTTTTTTTGAGTTTATTTCAAAATTTGGTGTTGTCGACACGGCACCAAATTCTGAAATCAAGTGCTATTTCAAACCATCCCTTTAACCCTCATGGAAGGAGGGTTACCCAGATGCCAAAATAGCATGTCCACTATATTTCGGAATAGCGGATGCATTCAAAAGACACAGGGTAGCTATTTTAAGGTCTCTCTGATATCCCAAAATAGCTCTGCTGTGTAGACATGCCCTTGGAGTGCCAAGGTCCATGCTCAGCCCCCCAGCCCAGCATCCTGCCGAGCTGCCATGGGGCTGGGACCCCTCCCTGCTCTGCGCTGAGCTCCCTGCCTGCAGCCCCATTGATTTACCCAGTGCTGGGGCTGGGCTGTGGGTCACAGAGGCCCCTAGAGACTCAGCGATGCCCCCTGAGCTGGTCACACCTATGGGCTTTGCTCCCCCAGCATGACCACCCCCTTCTCCTTCCCTGTCCCCCCGCCAAACCAGCACCAGAGCTCTTGGCTTCCCCTTCCCCGTTAGCCCACCCGCCCCCACGTCTCAGCCCAGAGGCACTTACCCTGCCTGGCAGTGAGCGGCCGTCAGCACAAAGTTCTCCGCCACCAGGAACCCGCCGCAGCGACCCATCTTGGTTCCATGTTGTATTCTCAGATAGGCCATGTAGGGCCTGGAATGAGCCTTAACTTCCTTTCCCTTGATGATCTCCCCTGGGGGAGAGAGACGAAAAAATCCCATCATCCACTGGGCCATACTGGGGCAAACCCCCCATCCTGGCGGGGAGTCCCCACAACCTCATCCTCCCCCTCTGGTCCTTGCAACCTGCTACAGGCTGTGGCACAGGCCTTGATCTTCATCCTCTCCTTCCCAGACCCATGGCCCTACTCCCAGACCCAGCGCGAGGGAGGCAAGGAGCCAAGGGGGTCACCGCTCAACCCTGGGTATCTGTAGGGACATTGGGCCGGGGACGTTGATTTGCTCAAGAGGAAGAGTCGGTGGTGGAAGGGGGCTGAGTTGGGATCTGATCCCGTATTTTTTGGGTGAGCCTCAGCCCCACAGCCCGGCTCCCGGTGTGGGGCAGAGCTTGGTGGAAATAGCCCACAGGAGTCTCCATGGGGTTGCTGCAGCCCTCTTACCAGGGGGGCAGGAGGAAAGTCACGGGGGGCAGGATGGGAGCAGCACCATCAGAGCCAGCTGGGCACAGAGCCATGGAGACTATGTCGGGACTGGGGAGTTATACAGACCAGGGATGGGGCAGAAAAGGCAAGGTGACAAGCATCGGGGCTTGGTTATTGCGGCCTGAAAGCCCCACCTTTTGGTAGCTATTCCTCTTCTTTCCGAGCCTCCTCGCACTGGGGCTTAGGAGACAGAAGGTCTCTGCAGGTCTGTATCCCCAGCTGGTTGTTCATCATGATGCACATTTTTCACCCAGGTCCTACTTCCTGCCCCAGAATGGAAATTGAACCGGGTGAAGGGCCATTTTCTTTTGTTGACACCTGGCTGAAGCATCGGCTAGTCTTTTGCCCCGGGGAACCTGTTTGTGGTGTCTCCACACACTCGGAACATGTCTGAGTAACACCCTGCAGTATCATCTTATCACTTTTCCTGCCACAGCTATTTCCTCCGGACACTAATGGTCAGCAAAGTATGAGTTTTCGGGTGATACTTCACAGGGCACTAACATGTACCATAATCCTGTATAAGTGGGGAACAAAATGAATCAGCCTCTCGCAGGTTCTGATAGAACCTAGTCCCTGAGAACCCCCATTCACCCCAAACTCCCAGGGCCCCCAAAACCCAGCTGTACTCACCAGCCCAAGTCCCAGGCTGCAGGAGAAAGGCCATAGGGAGCAGAAACAAGAGGTAGACAGGCATGTTTGCAGTCAGTGCGGGGACGGTGCATCCGCCGCAGACCTGCAGGGTTTATAGACTCAGTTTGGGGGGAGGGATTCAAGGAGGCAGGAAACCTCTAGATCAGCCACACATTCATCAAAATGCAGTTTCCAACCGCACCCGCTGGGGGAAGAATAGAACATGAGTCAGCCCAGTAGCTGGGTCCTGCACAGCCGGCCGGATGATGCCCCATTGGACAGAGAAGACCCAGTGGAGATGTGTCCAGCAGGGTCCAGGGCTGGGCTGGGTGCTGGCTCACAGCTGGGCACATCTGGAGCTCGGACTCATCTGGTCCCATTCCCGCTCAGCTCCCTGCCGGTGTCTCTGGGCTGGGTGCTGAGGGGGCAGCGATGATCTCAGGGGGTCGTTGGGAACAGAGCCCTTTGATCTGTCCCAGGGTGGGCCAGGCCTGAGCCGGCTGAGGCTGGGTAGAGCAGGAATCAGCCCCCATCCCAGCCACCGCAGGGGGAGGGTTTCTGAGACGCCCCCGGGGAGTCTGTGACCACGTGATGGGGCTGCGGCGATGACTGTGACATCTGGCACCGGGGAGCTAGGACTGTGCAGAGGGGAAAGGACACAGCAGAGAGATCCGTAGACCCCAGCTTGTAACGCCCCTCCATTTCGCCAGGCCCCTGCTCTAACCACTAGACCACACTCCCTTCCCAGAGCTGGGGAGAGAGCCCACGAGTCCTGGCTCCCAGACAGCTCACGGCTGGTAGGAACAACCTCTGCACCGCTGCCTTCTGAGTGCCGGGGACAGTTTGTGCCATTTGGAGAATCTCTCCCTGTCCTTCCCGAGCCCCTCCGGTCTCAGCCCCAACAAACTCTCGCACCCAATGGCCCACAGCCCTGGGGTTCTGCCCTGCCCGGTGGGGGTGAAAGGGATCTACTGAAAGCTGGGATCTCCTCCAGCCGTGTGCGACGTGAGTGCGGGAACCGGTTCAGGGAGAACGTCTCTAACCTGATCTACAGCGTCTGTGCCTGGAATTACCGCCCAGGGAATTTCTCGGCTCGGGGCTGACCCGTTCCCCGAGGAGGGATTGATCTGTGCTCCCTGGCCAGCCGGGGATGGAGGAGGAGGTGGGTCCCTGGCAGGCCCCAGCCACTGGCACTGGCTAAGAACTGACAAACTCATCACTCAAGAGCACGCTGCTCAGCTGGGGGCGAGTTTCCCTCCCGCTAGGGCCGGCCGCACCAACCCCATGTCCCAGCCAGACCCTGAGGTGCCTGGAAGTCGCCCCCTGCACTCGCCTCCCACGCCGGGTCCCTCTACCACGCTGGGCGAGGACGGGGGCGTTTGGCTGTCTGCCAAGGATCCCCCTCCCTGGATTCCCAGTGTGACTGCCAAATGTCACCAGACACGGTTTGTCTAGTTCTGCCTCCGCAGAAGCCAGTTGTCATGGCCTGGGGGAGTCCGTGACGGGCCCGGCTTGGGAACCACCGAGGCAGGTTGACACCCACCCGAAAACCCCCTTCGGGTGGACCAGGTGGGGAACAGCTGGTCACACGTGCACCACGGGGAGGTGGGGTGTTGCTGTCTGCACACCAGGCCGGGCCTGGGAACCACCGAGGCAGGTTGACACCCACCTGGAAACCCCCTTCAAGTGGACCAGGAGCAGAGAGGGTGGGGAACGGCTGATCACACATGCAACACAGGGGGGGTGGGGTGTTGCTATTTGCACACCAGGCCCGGCTGGGAACGTGGCTAACACGGCTCAGCCCTGAAACTGGTGCAGGAAACTCCCCCCAGTTCTTCTGCAGGCTGACAGCCAGAAACAACGACTTCCGGGCCGGGAGGGAAGGGGAGACCTTCTAGCCTCACCCCCTGAATCCTCCAAAGCCAGAGTCCCCTAGTAATTTCTGCCTCCACTGCAGCCCCAAGTCAGATGTTCCCCTTCCGCAGGGTCACCTTTGCACCTTAGTACATTGCTCTCATTTGCAATGGGGCAGCCCCATGGCTGAGATCCCCCCATGGTGCCGGGGGCTGGGCTCTCCCCAAAGCTGCCCCGCGAAGGACGCCCAGTTCAATCAGACATGTGAAGAGTCTTCTCTCTCATCGTGCAGATGGGGAAACTGAGGCACAGGGCGACTGTGCCTAACCCTGCTGTTAGGTGTTTGTGTGCTCATCACATCTCTGAATGTGCCGGGGACTGCCCTCACCACCAAGCTGTCTCCCAATGGGGATCCAGTTGAAACACAGACAGGAAAGGCTCATTGTGCAGTGGGGGAAACTGAGGCTTGGAGCAGTTGTCCCTGCTGTTAGGAGTTTGTGTGTTCGGCTCCTGTCCCAACTCTGAAAGTCACATCTCCGCAGACTGACCTGCGAGGTCCATTGGGAGCCTGCGCTGGACTGGGAAGTGGTCGCTGATGTCTTGGGTCTTGGCCCTGTGCTTTAGCCCTGTGGCCACCCTACCAGAGGGGTCCCACAGGAGCATGTGGGGGCTGGGCTACCAACCCATCAGGCTGTGCTGAGAGCCCCGGGATCCCTCCCTGTCGCTGGAGGTGCCTTGCCCCACTGGGAATTCACATTCATAGAAGAGGGAACGTGAGACCTTCCTTCATCCCATCTCATCAAGGGGCCAGTCCTGGACTCTCCCACCCATCCGCCGGATGGCCTCGGAGCCCGCTTGGTGACCCCTACTGCAGCTCCCTATAGGATACAGCTAGTTGGGGGGTGTCCAGCACCGGTAGGGTGGGGAGAAAGGTCTGGAGAGGAATGGCGTTGTTCTTGAGTGGTCTAGAACGGATAGACATGGATGCGCGTCACTCTAGAACTGATCCACTTGGTGTCTGTAGGTGTCAATCGATCTATACAGGAATAGCCTGACCAAGAGGCATCCTAAATTGACCTACCGGGGCCCAGCTCTGCGGAAGTATGGACTTGGAAGAGTTCACGAACGGCTCGAGATGGCCAATGGGTCTCCATGGGCAAGGATGGAAAGGTCCATCCCTCGTGTCAGACCAAGCAAGTCCACGAGCAGTATCAAGGGGTCGCAGTGGGATAGCGCAGGTGGGACGGCGTCAGTGAAGAGGCTAAGGGAGAGGCCACATCACGGATACCGGTGGGTTCCCTAGGGAGGGGGTGGAATCTCCATCCCTAGAGATGTTTACGTCCTGGATTGACCAAGCCCTGGCTAGGGTGGTTGAGTTGGGTTGGTGCTGCTTTGGGCAGGGGGCTGGACCTGGTGCCTCCTGAGATCTCTGCCTCCTGGGGTTCTCTGGTTCCATTGATTCCCTGGAAATCTCAATTTCCAACCACAGCTGAGCACCCAGGTTCAGCAGGCCAGAGCACCAGTCAGCTGGGCCACTGAAGATCCCCTGGAGCCAGATGGTCACTGCATGTTGGAGTCCCTGCACGTGTGAGAGGAGAATACACCACTGGCTGGAAGATCCCTTCTGGGAATGAGTCTAGTGGGATCAAGGGCTGCTCTGGGTGAGGGTGAGAGAGGGTGAGAGAGGGTGAGAGAGAGAGATAGAGGGGGTATATGGGGATAGATAGACAGATGTGAGGGGATAGATTGATCGATAGATCAATCATTCTCAAAGTCACTTTTTTTGTTTTTTCATTTTTATTCAGTGCCCACTACAAAGCAGGGAGTGAAACACAGCAGGCCGTGGGCAGGGCAGGGCAGGGCAGGGCAGGTGGGAAGGAGGGATCAGCCGGGGGATGGATCTGCAATCGCTGAGGGCGACCCTTGCTCTGATCCCTTCTGGCTGCCTGGCCGGTGTGGGGCACAGGGGTGTGCCGAACAGGAGCCGCTCCCCAGGAACCTACTGTGGCGACGCCCGGAGAGCCCCACACCGCCGGGTCTGCCCCAGGGCCGGGTTCGTGTCTCATACCCCAGATGACAAGAACCAACTCTTCCCCAGCAACGAGGCAGCCAAAGGGGGCTGGGCTCGAACATCTAACTCCCTTAATTTCCCTGCCTGGATACTCCTAGTTTGGGGGTGCCTGAGTGGATCTGTGTCAGCCTCCAGCTTCGGACTGGGCAGGGATTCACAGCCGGGCTCCAGGCAGCAAGCTCCTGATGGTGTCTTCGAGCCAGGGGATGAAGAGATATGAATATGTGCTCTGTGTTGATGCTGGAAGAGTGTCTGCAATGGGCCAGGGAAGTTCAGCAGTGCTTTCCGGCAGGGCTCAGGGTTGCAGGTCCTTCATCGTCTCCTGGATCCAGGGGATGAAGGCTGTGACTCTCGTGTACACGGCAGGGGGGGTTCCATCCTCGGGTCCCCAGGAGACGATGCCCTGGGCTTTCCCCCCACACACCAGGGGGCCCCCAGAGTCACCCTGTGAAATGGAAAAACACAAAGAACAGGGGTGAGCCGCACTCATCCATTGCCAGTAACATGGCAGCTCCCCTTTCATTTGTACAGCCCCGAGCGCAGCAGGACCAAGTCTTGACTTCCACCCCAGTAGCCTGACACAAACCACAAGTTTCGCAAGGGAGCTTTCAGATTTACTTTGAAAGAACTGCTGCCTTCGTCTGGGTCCCCCACACACATCATGGTGGTGGAGTCGTAGTAGGGGTAGGGCCCATCCTGGTTCCTTGGACAATCGGCATCCTCCATCACCGCCATGTCGGCCTCCCACAGCGTGTCTGACATCTGCTTCTTCTCTGGACCAGTCCGGCCCCAGCCGGCGAC
This sequence comes from Pelodiscus sinensis, assembly GCF_052426305.1. Taxonomy (NCBI): domain Eukaryota; kingdom Metazoa; phylum Chordata; order Testudines; family Trionychidae; genus Pelodiscus; species Pelodiscus sinensis. Next base: position 2,955,792 of record NC_143081.1, on the reverse strand, counting down.
GCTGCACTTGGTGTAAGGACGCACTCGCTGCTTGGCCGGGGGCAGCTTGATGAAGTCCACATATTTATTGTGATGAGCTTCACCCTGCAGCTACACACAGGCATGGACACAAGCACAAGGAAGAATACGAGGCTCACCAGGCCAATGAGGAAGAACCCATAGAAAATGCACAGCCATGAGTCCACTAGGTTTCGGTCGATGCGATGGGGGCGGTACCCGCAGCAGTGTGAGGTCACTGGGGGTGGGGGATGGGATGGGGGCGGTACCTGCAGCAGTGTGAGGTCACTGGAGGTGGGGGATGGGATGGGGGCGGTACCTGTACCAGTGTGAGGTCACTGGGGGTGGGGGATGGGATGGGGGCGGTACCTGCAGCAGTGTGAGGTCACTGGGGGTGGGGGATGGGATGGGGTGGTACCTGCAGCAGTGTGAGGTCACTGGGGGGCGGGGGATGGGATGGGGGCGGTACCTGCAGCAGTGTGAGGTCACTGGGGGTGGGGGATGGGATGGGGCGGTACCTGCAGCAGTGTGATGTCACTGGGGGTGGGGGATGGGATGGGGGCGGTACCTGCAGCAGTGTGATGTCACTGGGGGTGGGGGATGGGATGGGGGCGGTACCTGCAGCAGTGTGAGGTCACTGCTGTTTGGGGATGGGATGGGGTGGTACCTGCAGTATCATGATGTCGTTATTTTTCGGTGTATCGTTGTACTGCGGGTGGGGGATCTGCCGTTGCACGGGGATCACTTGCTGGCTCGGTTCCCATTGGCTGACGTTATGGGCTCCTAGGACCACAGTGATGATTCTCTGAAAGCTAAAAGTGACACGTGGGGCGTTAGAGGCCGGGGACGGACTCGTCTGTTTCTGGCTCATCAATTCTTCCTGTTGCCTTTGAGCTTGGGCCTCAGCTCCCCGCCCGTATCCAATTCCCCTCTCCCAGCTTGGTCCAGGCCGGGGTACATGCCCAGCCCCCCAGCCCAGCTCCCTGGAGCTGGGACCCCCTCCCTGCCCTGCCCATTAGCCGCATTGATTTGCCCAGTGCTGGGGCTGGGCCATGGGTTGCAGAGGCCTCTGGAGACTCGCCGATGCCCCCTGAGTCAGTCAGACCCCTGGGCTCTGCTCCCCCAGCCTGGCCACCCCCTGCCCCTTCCCTACCAGCCCCAGAGCTCCTGGGTCTCCCTCTCCCACTGACCCCACCCGCCGCCACGTCCCAGCCCAGAGGCACTTACTCTCCCTGGCAGTGAGCGGCCGTCAGCACAACAGTTGGCTTCACCAGGAATCCGCTGCACCTAATCCATTTCTCGTCACGTCGTACACGCAGGTAGGCCATGTAGGGCCTGGAGTGGGGCACAGCTTCCCTTCCCCCGATGATCTGCCCTGGGGGAGAGCAGGTTCACGCAAAGAGCCCCCTTGCCGCCCCTGGGCATGGTCCCTCCATTCTCCATCAGGCCACAGTGGCTGGACTGTGCGAAGCCCGACCTCCCAAATCTCTGCTCCTGTGGAAAATTGTGGCTTTCCCTAAAGGCATATTGCTCGGAAATCCACGCCTGCCCCCTGCCCCATTGCCTGTGGCCGAAACCGTGTGCTCAGCCCTCATTGTGCCGATGGGGAAACTGAGGCCCAACCAGATGCTTTCTAATTCTGGGTGCGCGACTCCCCTCACCACGGCCTCGAAATCCTAACCTCAGGGAATGAGCCCAACATTCCCACCCGGAGGCGAGATCTGATCCCAAATCCTGGGAGGGTGAGCTGGGATAGGCCAGAATGGGCTGGGGTGAGTGCTACGGGGTGGGGGGGAGGGATTTCCAGGTCCTGCACCCCCACCTGCAGCTGGACGTTACTCTCCGCTGGCAGGTAGAAGCGAAGGTTTATTGGGTCACAGGGACACAGCAGAGATGGATGTTCACACAGGGACCAAGAGCAAGCAGGGTTATTCCTCTCGGGGAGAAGGGGGCCTGAGCCCTTCGCCCCCTTTTCCTGGCCCCAGATCCTCCTCTTTCAGCCAAGACTGACCCTTCCCCTACCTCTTCCCTCCCCCGCCTGGGGCATCCCCGCCGAATCTTTGTCAACCCTTCCCACGCAGCAGACACCCTGTGTCTGGCTCTCGGGTGTCGGAGCCCAACACACGTCTCCAGTGAGTCATGCCTAGCCTCCCCCTCCTTGTGCAGTGCTGCTGGGGGAAACTGAGGCACACACCCAAGCCAATCCAGCGAAGAGTGAATGCAACCACCTCCCCAGTCATGGTCCCAGTGACACCTCTGTCACATTACCGAATTGGAGGGAAGCAGCCAGATCGCTGCTGCACCCCTAGGTGGGGGTGTTGGCCCCAGAAATTGGTATAAAAGGGAGCCATGTGGGGTATTGAATAGGAGCTTATTGTTTGTTGATCTTATGTACGCTATTTATGTGAGTGTATAATGTCTGTGTGTGTAGGTAGGAATCTGTAATCTGTGTGGAAGCTGAATATTTCTCTGAATGTGGTTAAGCATGGCTATGGACAGGCTGAGTAGCAAAGCCCTGTGGAACAATGGCTCTCAATGGGCTATGGACACACCCAAAGAATGGGGGCTGTCATCTGAGAGCAGCCAGCAGGGAACATAGAGATTGGCCTCTGTCCAGGTGACTTGCTGCATACTAGAAGAGGCCAGGAAGGAGTATAAAGAGGCCATGTGGTCGATGCCATTTTGTTCTCAGCTCAGCACTTCATCCCAGAGGCAGCACTGCAGGGATCCAAGAGCCTGGAAGACCTGTGAACCCATCCTGATCCTAGGATGTGCAACAAGAAATAAACCAGCAGCTGTAACATCTCTGCTAGAGCCTGCATCGAGGACTGGGAGATGCGGTGCATGTAACATACTTTTCTTTAACAACCTGACTCTCAGGCTTTTCTTTCTTGTGATAATAAACCTTTAGTTTTAGATTCTAAAGGATTGGCCCAGCGTGATTTGTGGGTAAGATCCAGAGGGTAAATTGACCAGGGATCTGTGGCTGGTTTCTTGGAACCGGACAGGACTTGTTCGGGGTAGGTGGGATTGGGTGCTAGGACCCCCCACCTGTGTATAGGCCCGGGACCATCTGGGGCACGGATATTGCTGGGGTGTCGGAGGGGTTTTGCTCGGGAGGCTTCAGGCAGGCTGCTGAAGCGCTCTGTGAGACTGGTTTGTGGCCTGTTTGGAGAGGTCACCAGTCTGGGGGCTGTAAGGAACCCCGGATTTGAGCAATTCGCCCTGAGCGGATGCCCTCAGCTGTGCCCAGACACGGCCTGGTCCGTCACAACCTCCCCTGACGTATGTCCACTGATCTAAAGCCTCAGGACCTCATCTCTGGTTGCTTTCCACCACAAAGTCCTAGTCCCAAAAGAAAGAGGAACCCAACCCACAAAAACAACATTGGCCCGTCTCCTCCCAAGCAGCAGAACCGGCTGGGCTCCAATGGATGGGAGGAGGAGGCCACATCTCTCTGGCACCGCCAACCATCTTGGCCTTACAACCATCACCCCCAGCTCACCGCGAGCCGGTGTGAGCCCTGGGAAATCACAGCAAGAACAGACCCCCCCCATTGGGTTCAGTGGTCATGTCTCCTTCACCCTCAATGATGGACAAAGATCATGCTCTGCAGACCTGCATGGGCTTCCTGTTTCCAAAGCTGGGGGTCTCACAGGGCGGGGGCCTGTCCCCTCGAGGGGCGCCAACCTTGATCAGGCCTCAGAGTGGGGGACGGGCAGGCTCCAGGGTGTGGAGAGGGACGGGGGGGCCTTTCCCCTCTAGGATCTGCTGTCTCTGATCCAGGGGGTGAGTTTTGCCCTTCCCCTGCTCCTCTGTACACGGTGGGGGTGACACTGACCACTGTTGGCGCTGGGGGAGACTCCCCGTGACACTCTGAACCCCTCTGCTCACCCCTGTACCGGACAGTGCTCAGTTTGGTAAAAACTTGGCCTTATGATTCCCTCTCTCTGCCGTCGGACGGGCCAAATTGCCTTCAGGGAGGGTCCCCCACTCCATTCAATTCTGCCTCCTCTGTACTTCTGATGCAGTGAGTGCCGTGGGCAGAGACAGGGATAGATCATTTGGGGGGGGTCAATGCCCCTTTCGAGAATTGTGCGACCCTAGAATTGGAAGGGACCTCAAAAGTCATCAAGTCCAGTCCCCTGTCCTCATGGCAGGGCCCAGTACTGTCTAGACCATCCCCGACAGGTGTCTGTCCAATCTCCTCTTAAATATCTCCAGGGATGGAGATTCCACAACCTCACTCGGCAACTTGTTCCAGTGTTTGGCCACCCTGACAGGCAGGAAGTTTTTCCGAATGTCCAACTTCAACCTCCGTTAGGGTGTGTCTGGACTACAGGATTTTTTTGAAAAAAGTGGCCTTTAAAAAAAAAAACTATACCTGTGTCTAAACACAGCCTCTGTCCAAAAAGGCGTGAAGTCTCGGGGTACGTCTAGACTACAGGCTTTTGTCGACAAAGCTTCTGTCGACAAAGAGCATCTAGACGACAGCCAGTTCTGTCGACAAAGCAAGCCGCTTTGTCGACATAACAGCGTGGACGCAAAGGACAATGTAGATTCAATAACACCTTCTGTCGTCAGAACTCTATCGACAAAAGGCGTTATTCCTCGTAAAATGAGGTTTACTGTCATCGACAAAACTGCTGAGTTCACTCGACGTTATGTCGACAGAACTCAGCGGAAGTGTAGACTCAGGTATAGTTTTGTCGACAAAACCCTGTAGTCTAGACATACCCTAGATGTAGCCTTATGCAATTTAAGCCCCTTGCTTCTTGTCTTATCCTCAGAGGACAAGGAGAACAATGTTTTTCCCCTCCTCCTGACGACACCCTTTTAGATACCTGAAAACCGCTACCATATCCCCTCTCGGTCTTCCCTTTTCCAAATTCAACAAGCCCAATTCTTTCAGCCTTCCCTCCTAGCTCATGTTCATCAATCTTGTTGCTCCTCTCTGGATCTTCTCCAATGTCTCCATGTCTTCCTTGAAATGTGGAGCCCATAGCTGGACACAATCCTCCAACTGAGGCCTAATTAGCGCAGAGTAGAGCGGAAGAACGACTCCTTGTGTTTTACTCACAGCATGTCTGTTCATGCCTCCCAGAATCACGTTTGCTTCTTTTGTAACACCATCACCCCGATATTTAGCTCGTGGTTTACTAGATCCTTTTCTGCCAGACTCCTTCCTAGACAGTTGCTTCCCATTCTGTATGCATGAAATGGATTGTTCCTTCCTAAGTGGAGCACTTTGCATTTGTCTTTATTCAACTTCATCCTGTTTCCCTCCAACCATTTCTCCAATTTGTCCAGATCATTTTGAATTATGACCCTATTTCCCAAAGCACTCGCCACCCCTCCCAGCTTGGTATCTCCCAGGGGAAGGACATATTGGTGGGGCTGGAGTACATGACCTACGAGTAGAGGCCGGGGATTTGGGTTTGTTTAGTCTGCAGAAGAGAAGAGCGAGGGGGGATTTGGGAGCAGCCTTCGACTCCCTGAAGGGGAGTTCCAAAGAGGTTGGAGAGAGGCTGTTCTCAGTGGGGGCAGGTGGCAGAACAAGAAGCAATGTGTTCAAGTTGCAGTGAGGGAGGTCTAGGTTGGATATTAGGCAAAACAATTTCCCTAGGCGGTTGGGGAATCACTGGGATGGGTTCCCTAGCGAGGGGGTGGAATCTCCATTCCCAGAGCTGTTGAAGTCCCGGCTTGACAAAGCCCTGGCTGGGATGATCTAGTTGTGGGAGGGGGCTGGACTCGATGATTCTATCGAGTCTATGATTCTATCGGCGCTGTGTGAGACAAACCGCCACATCCTCTCTCACAGACATCGCCGCTGAACAGGACAGTGACATGTTTTCATCTCTGCCTGGGGAGATCTTGCCCACCACCTTCCTGCAAAATTTGCCTCTCTCAGGATCCCTCCCTCAATCCCCTGCTGCTGCCTCTGTGCATCCAGTGTTGGGAACGCCAGAAGTCGAGAGACAAAGGCAAATTTTTTGGGGGGGTCTGCTCTCCCTTTGCTTAGTTGTTTCTCTTCTTTCAGAATCATCTTCCGTCAGAGAGATGGTCTGTGCAGTCAAGTGTCCCACGCTTTTTGTTTATCATGAGGCAAAGTTTTCATCTAGGTTCTACTTCCTACCCCAGAATGGCCAATTTAACCGAGAGAAGGGGCATTTTATTTCATTGACACCTGGCTGAAGCATCGGCTAGTCTTTTATCTCTAGGGAACCGGTTTGTGGTGGTGCCACACACGTGAAACATGTCTGAGAAACACGCCGCAGTATAATCTTATCACTGTACCTGCAATGGCTATTTTATCCAGACAATAATGGTCAGCAAATTATGAGTTTTCAGGTGATACTTAAAAGGCACGCTAGGACTAAAATGCATCATAATCCTGTGTAAGCGGGGAACAAAGGGCTACAATCTGTCACAGGCCTGAGGTAACACACACCAAATGCAATCCCTGAAAACCTCCATTCACCCCACACTTCCAGGGCCCTCAAAGCCAGCTCTACTCACCAGCCCATGTCCCAGGCAGCAGGAGAAAGGCCATGGGGAGCGGAAACAAGAAATGAACTTGCATGTCTGCAGTCAGTGCAGGGACGGTGCCTCTGCTGCAGACCTGCAGGGTTTATGGACTCAGCTTGGGGGGAGGGATTCAAGGGGGCAGGAAATCTCAAGGTCACCCACACGCTCATCTAACTGCAGGGCTCAGGTGCATCTGTTTCCAGCCACAGCCAACCACACAGTCTGGTGGCAAGAATAGAACATGAGTCAGCCCAGTAGCTGAGTCCCTGCACAGCCGGCCGGATGATGCCCCACTGGATGGAGCAGACTCCAGGGGGGATGTGTCCAGCAGGCTCCAGGGCTGTTCTGGGTGCTGGTTCACAGCTGGGCACATATGGGCTCGGACTCCCCTGGTCCCATCTCCGCTCAGCACCCTGCCGGTGTCTCTGTGGTGGGGATGGGGAGGCAGCGACTGATCTTGATGGCAGGTGGGAACAGGACCATTCGATCTGTCTTCAGGGGGAGGGCAGACGTGAGCCAGCTGGGGTTGGCAGAGCAAGCACACAATTGCAGGGGGAGGGTTTTTCAGTAGCACCCCCAGAGAGTCTGTCACTACATGCAGGAGATGTGGCCATTTCAGTGACAACCTACGCCTGGGAGATGGGACTGTGCAGACGGGAAGCGGCACAGCCGAGAGACACGTAGACCCTGGGCCACCCAGCTTGTAGCTTCTTTCGGTATCACTGTAGCCCTGCTCCAACCACTGGACTCTGCTCCCTTCTCGGGGTGGGGAGAGCGCCGGGGAGAGCGCCCAGGAGTGCTGGCTCCCTGACAAATCATTGCTGCTAGAAGCAACCCCCGCACCACTGCCCACCGAGCACTGGGGACACTTTGTGCCAACTGGCGAGATACTCCCTGTCCTTCCCTAGCCCCTCTGGTCTCAGTCCTGACAAACTCACCGCACCCAAGGCCCCGCAGCCCTGGCGTTCCGCGCTGCCCGAATCAAGGGGTAGCAGTGGGATGGCTGAAGTGGAACAGCAGTATCCAGGCAGAGGTGGGAGAGCGTCATTGGGGAGGCTACGGGAGAGGCCATGTCATGGACACCAGTGGGTTCCCTGGGGAGGGGGTAGGATCTCCATCCCGAGGGGTGTGTAAGTCCCAAATTCACCAAGCCCTGGCTGGGATGATTGAGTTGGGTTGGTCCTGCTTTGGCCAGGGGGCTGGACTGGATGCCTCCTGAGATCTCTGCCTGCTCTCGGATTCTCTGGTTCCATTGGTTCCCTGGAAACCTCAATTTCCAACCACAGCCGAGCACCCAGGTTTAGCAGGCTAGGGCACCAGTCAGCTGGGCTGCTGAAGAGCTGGAAGTTCACTGCATGCCAGAGTCCCTGCACACGTGGGGGCAGAATACACCACTGGCTGGACCATCCCTGCTGGGAATGAGTCTAGTGGGATCCAGGCCTCCTCTAGGTGAGATAGATAGATAGATAGATAGATAGATAGATAGATAGATAGATAGATAGATAGATAGCTAGATAGATAGATAGCTAGATAGATAGCTAGATAGATAGATAGATAGATAGAGGGGGTGTATGGGGATAGATAGATAGATAGATAGAGGGGGTGTATGGGGATAGATAGATAGATAGGGTGTGTGGGGATAGATAGATAGATAGATAGATAGAGGGGGTGTATGGGGATAGATAGATAGATAGGGTGTGTGGGGATAGATAGATAGATAGATAGAGGGGGTGTATGGGGATAGATAGATAGATAGGGTGTGTGGGGATAGATAGACAGATAGATAGATGGGGGGGTGTATGGGGATAGATAGATAGGAGGAGGTGTGTGGGGATGGAAAGCTACGTAAATAGATCAGTCCCAGAGTCACTTTTTTTGTAATTTCATTTTTATTCCATGCTGGGTATGAAGCAGGAGAAATGCAGCAGGCTGGGGGCAGGGCAGGTCATGGCGTGGGAATGAGGGATCAGCCCCGGAGATGGATCTGCAGTCACTCCCTTCCTTCCGTTCGCCTGGCCGGTGCGGGGCACAGGGGTGTGTGAAACGGGCGTTAACGCTGGCAACTAACCGTGGGAACGGCCCAGGGAGGGCAGGGCAGGTTTCAAGTGGCCCAGCAGGGCAGGGATCTGCCACAAACCTCATCAACCGGCTGACACGGGGCCGAGCCCCAATCCGCCGGGTCTGGTGGGGGTGTGTCCTGTATCCCAGGGGCTTGAACCTCGCTCCTAACTCCCCTAGACTCCCTGCCTGCATGCTGCTAGTTTGGGGGCTGCGTGAGGGGAACTGTATCAGCTCCCAGCTTTGGCCTGGGCAGGGATTCACGGCCGGGCTCCAGGCTGAAAAATCTTCATTGTGTCTCGTATCCAGGGCACGAAGACGGAGATTTTCGTGTAGACCCCAGGAGCTTTGCAAGGCCCCCAGGAGACGATGCCCTGGGCTGTCCCTCCGCACACCAGGGGGCCCCCGGAGTCGCCCTGCGGAACAGAACAAGCCACAGATGGAAAACGGCTCCGGGAGTCGTTATTCGCTCATCCGCGGCCTAGTGACACCCCCCAGGTCTCTCCTTGGCCCCTCCCATGACCCCGCTGGATTCAGGATCCCACTCCCCTCTGTCCAGCTGGTCTCTGGCCCTTCCCCCAAGACAAGACCAGAAATCTCCCCATTGGCTTGGACAGCGCCTGGTGCAACGGGGCCTGATGGCCACTCGGAGCCCTGACAAGAACTCCAACAGCCTCATCAGTCACAGCCAATTGCCCAGGGGGGTGGAAGCCAAGAGGGGAGGCACCTTTGCAGTGTCGTACAGCTGGGCTGGGTCCCCTACACACATCATGGTGGCGGGGTCGTAGTGACGATACAGCCAGTTCGGGTTCCTCGGACACGCGGCGTCCGGCATCACCACCACGTCCACTTCCCAGAGCGTGTTTGCGTAAACCACAGCATCTGGCCAAAGGCTGCCCCAGCCGGCGACGGTGCACAGGGTCCCTGGCTCCACCCTCTCGTGAGCGCTGGGCAGGGCGATGGCCCCCACCCACATGGTCGGTGACACGTTCCACTCCAGCTGAAACATGAGAAGGACGACATAGAATACGAGGGTCGGAGGCAAGAATATGGAGACATCAAACGCTCCTCAACACCAAGGGGGGGTCACTTCAGGCAGGTAGATAGGAAAGGTGTGGTACCGGCTGCGGTGTGAAGTCACTGGGGGTGCGGGAAGGGATGGGGTGGTACCTGCAGCAGTGTGAGGTCACTGGGGTGGGGGGAAGGGATAGGGGTGGTACCTGCAGCAGTGTGAGGTCACTGGGGGTGGGGGATGGGATGGGGGTGGTACCTGCAGCAGTGTGAGGTCACTGGGGGTGGGGGATGGGATGGGGCGGTACCTGCAGCAGTGTGAGGTCACTGGGGGTGGGGGATGGGATGGGGTGGTACCTGCAGCAGTGTGAGGTCACTGGGGGTGCGGGAAGGGATGGGGTGGTACCTGCAGCAGGGTGAGGTCACTGGGGGGTGGGGGATGGGATGGGGTGGTACCTGCAGCAGTGTGAGGTCACTGGGGGCGGGGGATGGGATGGGGGCGGTACCTGCAGCAGTGTGAGGTCACTGGGGGGTGGGGGATGGGATGGGGGCGGTACCTGCAGCAGTGTGAGGTCACTGGGGGTGGGGGATGGGATGGGGGCGGTACCTGCAGCAGTGTGAGGTCACTGGGGGTGGGGGATGGGATGGGGGCGGTACCTGCAGCAGTGTGAGGTCACTGGGGGTGGGGGATGGGGTGGGGGTGGTACCTGCAGCAGTGTGAGGTCACTGGGGGTGGGGGATGGGGTGGGGGTGGTACCTGCAGCAGTGTGAGGTCACTGGGGGTGGGGGATGGGGTGGGGGTGGTACCTGCAGCAGTGTGAGGTCACTGGGGTGGGGGATAGGATGGGGGCGGTACCTGCAGCAGTGTGAGGTCACTGGGGGTGGGGGATGGGATGGGGCGGTACCTGCAGCAGTGTGAGGTCACTGGGGGTGGGGGATGGGATGGGGGTGGTACCTGCAGCAGTGTGAGGTCACTGGGGTGGGGGGAAGGGAGGCATGAGTACCAGCAGCAGCATGATGTCGTTTTTTAGCGTGTGTTCGTTGTATCCTTCGTGCGGGATCTGGAGAAGCACCGGGATCTCTTGTTGGGTGGCTTCTGGTTGGCTGATGTCATTAGCTCCCATGAGTACTGTGACTTGGCTGTAAAGACCAGGAGCAACGTTAGGGCAGGAGGGTGCCCCCAACGGGGCATGCGGCCGGAGGGTCCATGGTATGAGGGATGAGGAAGGAGCGTACGCCCTTTGCGGGCAGGGCAGCAGGGTCTTGGCTTTGGGGGATGTGGCTTTCCCATTCCCTTCCTGCCCCCACGTCCCAGCCCAGAGGCACTGACCGTCCGTAGCAGTGAGCGGCCGTGAGTACGAAGTTCTCCGCCACCAGGAACCCGCTGCAGCGACCGTGTTTCTTTCCATCTTTTATTTTCAGATAGGCCATATAGGGCCTAGAGTGGGGCCGGGATTCCCATCCCCCGATGATCTCACCTGGGGGGAGACCAGGTTCATACAAAGGGCTCCAGCACCGCCCTGGGCTGGAACCCTGCTCCCCATACAGAAGGGGACCCTCCAATACCTCACCCCCCCATCATGATGCTCTGCCTGGTGGATCCGTGTCTCTTGATTCCAGCCCCCTGCTCTGCTCTGCCCCACACTTGGCCCCCCATGGGGCTGGAGGGCAAATTCACAGCTCTGAGCTGGCTGGGTGGGGAATCGGTGCCCAACACCCCGGGATTGGGGCAGGAATCTCCCTGTCTGGAGTTAGCCCCATGTTAGACCCTGCAGTCCCCTCTCCGGCTGGGACGCAGGAGAAAAACGGTTTGTCCCGATGAGACTCACAAGCTGTTTCATTCTCAAGATGCCCACTTTTCACCCCCACTTTCTTCCCTGCCACTTTAACCAGGGGGTGGCCAATTAGATTCTGTTGATAATTGGCTGGCAGATCAATTAGCCTTTTTGTCTCTGGGGAACTGGTTTGTGGCTGCTCCCCAGATTTGGAAGGTATCTTAGTAACACCCTGCAGCAGCAACTTCTAACACAATCTGCCACCCCTGTTTTACTAGGACAATAATGGTCTGCAAATTATGGGTTTCCGAATGATCCCTCGCTAGGCAGGCTCTGTTCTATGGGTGCGGTGACCATTGGGGTAGCGGTTCTCACAAGTCCTGAGAAATCACCCACTGAATCGTGAAACCTCCCCATTCCCCCCACAAATTTCAGGGGCGCCAATCCCAGCTGTACTCACCGGCATGAGCCTTGGGGGGCAGGAGAAAAGCCATGGGGAGGAGAAGCAATAGGTGTTCCTGCATGTTTGCTTAGCTCAGGGTCAGTGCATCTGCCTCCGGTCTGGCTGCTTTAGAGACTCAGCTTGAGAAGAACGGGGCGGGGGAGGAGATCGGAAAGTCGCCCACACGTTGGTCTGTGTGCAGGGCTCAGGTGCCTGAGCTTCCAACCACAGCTGACCGCATGAGCCGACAGGAAGGACAGGCCGTGCCTCAGCCCAGCTGCTGGGGGTTGTAGGTGGCAGCGACCGATTTTGGGGATGGGTTGAACCGGGCCCTTTGATCTTTCTCACATTGGTGAGCAGAGTGGGCGGGGTAGGCCAGTACGAAATTCTCCGCCACCAGGAACCCGCCGCAGCGAAAGTATTTGTCTCCGTGCTGTATTTTCAGATAGGCCATGTAGGGCCTGGAGTGGGGCCGGGTTACCCTTCCCCCGATGATCTCACCTGCGGGGAGACCAGGTCCATACAAAGAGCCCCCTCCCTGAGTGGGGATCCAGCTCCCCATCCCAAAGGGGATGCCCACTGCCTCATCCCCTTTCTGGGGGATCCTTGGGCCTGGATCCGGGCCCCCTGCTCAGCTCTGCCCCACACTGGACACCCCATGGGGCTGGAGGGCCAATCCACAGCCCTGAGCTGGCTGGGTGGGGAATGGTTATTGAACACACCGGGAGTAGGGCCTGCCTGGAGTTCATGGCATTGGGGACCCCAGGTTAGATCCTGCTGCCCCAGACGTGTCTCCTTCACCAGCACCCGGTGACCAGCCAGGGATGCTCCAAGCCTGATGCGCGAAAAATTCGGTCCCATGAAAATTGGGGTGGTTACGAACGGCCTTTTCCTCGTGACACCTCGCCTGCCACCCGCCTCCATTATTCTGGGGAAACTGAGTCGCCACCCGGTGGGGGGGACGTTCATGTGATAATCTACGTGGGCTCCCTGGACAAGACCTGCTCTGGGGCTTTGCCCATGGGGAAATCAAAACCCTTTTGTGACGGTTCAGCTGTGAGCAAGTCTTCACTCAAGGGGGTGGGAGTGTTGGTAAATAGCCCATATCCACCTCATCGCCCCTAGACCAAACTCAGAGCTCCCATAGGGCCGGGTGCTGCACTGCCCCACACGCCCTGCCCCACCAGTGTCTAACCGAGACAGGCACAAGCGGATGCCTCTCTTTCTACAGATGGGGAAACTGAGGCGCAGGGCGATTGTTCCTATATCTGCCTATGGGATTTACATATGAACATCAGAACGGCCAGACTGGGTTCGATGAAAGGTCCGTCCAGCCCAGCATCCTGTCTGCTGACAGTGGCCAATGCCAGGTGCCCCAGAGGGAGGGAACGGAAGAGGGAATGCTCAAGCCATCTCTCTCCTGCCATCCATCCCCACCCTCTGACAAAGAGAGGATAGGGACATAATTCAAAATGACCTTAGCAAGTTAGAGAAATGGTCAGAGGTAAACAGGATGAGGTTTAATAAAGAGAAATGCAAAGTGCTCCCCTTAGGAAGGAACAATCAGTTCCATACATACAAGATGGGAAGCGACTGTCTAGGAAGGAGCATGGCGGAAAGGGATCTAGGGGTCATAGTGGACCACAAGTTGAATATGAGTCAACAGTGTGATGCTGTTGCAAAAAAAGCAAATATGATTCTAGGTTGTATCAACAGGTGTGTTGTAAGCAAAACTCGTGAAGCCATTCTGCCGCTCTACTCTGCACTAGTTAGGCCTCAGCTGGAGTACTGTGTCCAGTTCTGGGCGCCACATTTCAAGAAAGATGTGGAGAAATTGGAAAGGGTCCAGAGAAGAGCGACAAGAATGATTAAAGGTTTAGAGAACATGACCTATGAAGCCAGGCTTCATGAACTGGGCTTGTTTAGTTTGGAAAAAAGAAGATGAAGGGGGGACATGATAGCGGTTTTCAAATATCTAAAGGGTGTCACAAGGAGGAAGGAGAAAATTTGTTCCTCTTGGTTTCTGAGGACAGGACAAGGAGTAATGGGCTTAAAGTGCAGCAGGGGAGGTTTAGATTGGACATTAGGAAAAAATTCCTAACTGTCAGGGTGGTCAAATATTGGAATAAATTGCCAAGGGAGGTGGTGGAATCTCCCTCTCTGGAGATATTTAAGAACAGGTTAGATAGACATCTGTCAGGGATGGTGTAGACAGAGCGTGGTCCTGCCTTGAGGGCGGGGGGCTGGACTCGATGACCTCTCGAGGTCCCTTCCAGTCCTATTATTCTATGATTCTATGATTCCTTACCCAGCCTGGCTAATAGTCATTGATGGACTTACATTTATGGAGGTTATCTAGTTCTCTTTCTGGTATAATCCTAGCCTTCACCACCTCCTCAGGCGAGGAGTTCCACAGGTTGACTGTGTGAAAAAACTTCCTTTTCTTTGTTTTAAACCTTCTGCCCATTCATTTCATTGGGTGGCCTCTCGTTCATATGATGTGGGTGCCTATCAGGAAACCACGTGTCCCAGAGATCCTGGGCAGAGCGGAGAATGGGTCCCAGGTTTCTTGGTCCTGGCCCTGGACCTTTGGCCAACCTCGCTGGCTGGGGCAGGAATTGGCAGCAGGGATCCAAAGGAGCCAGGTGTGGGGGAGGGGGCTCCTTATCCCCTAGGGGTGCTCGGAGAGCCATAGCCCACCCAGGGCTGGATTTACAGTTGGGGCAGCCCTATACTATTTCTGGTGGCTGGGAACACAGGGGTGTCCCCACCACCTGCAGGGACTGGGGGTCCCCCCAAATTTTAGGTGCCCCACCCAGCACCACCTGTCCACCCACAGATCCTGCTGCGGCACAGTGCCCCCCACAGCCCTCCCACAACTCCCCCGTGCCCCACATGGACCCCCCAAGCCCTGCACCCCCATCTCCTCACTGCCCAGAACCCCCACCTCCACCCTCCCACACCCCTCTCCCCAAGCCCTGCCCCACAGCCGCACTCAGAACCCCCACTCGGAAGATCTCTGCCATAGTCCGGGAATGGGACACGGGGGCCTTTCCCCTTCAGAAGAGCTCCGAGCACCCCAGCCGTCTGGATGCCCTCTTTCGAAAAAGCCCAGTTGGCATTCCATTGCGCCTGTTTTCGAAAACGCACTTTCGAACAAAGGCCTTCTTCCTTGTAAAATAAGGTTTTCCATGGTCGAAAAAAACTGCCGCCTTCTTTCGATTTACTTGCAAAAGAATGCAGCGGCAGTCTAGATGCAGGGGAAGTTTTTCGAAAAAAGGCCACTTTTTTTTTTCTAGAAAACCCTGTAGTCTAGACACACCCTGGGGAACTGGTTTGTGGCTGCTCCCCAGATTTGGAAGATGTCTTAGTGACGCCCTGCAGCAGCAACTTCTAACGCAATGTTCCACCCCTGTTTTACTAGGACAATAATGATCAGCAAATTATGAGTTTCCGGATGATCCCTCCCTGAGCACGCTCGGCTTAAATTGTAACCCAGTTCTGTAGGTGCACTGACCATTAGGGGTCACAAGTCCTGAGATATCACCCACTGAATTCTGAAACCTCCCCATTCCCCCTGCAAATTTCAGGGGCACCAATCCCACCTGTACTCACCGGCTTGAGTCTTGGGGGGCTGGAGAAAAGCCATGGGGAGTAGGAGCAAGATCTGGACCTGCATGTTTGCTTAGTGCAGCGTGGGTGCATCCGCCTCCGGTCTGGCTGCTTTAGAGACTCAACTTGTGAAGAACGGGGAGGGGGAGGAGATCAAAAAGTTGCCCACAGGCTCATCTGCCGGCAGGGCTCAGGCATCTCAGCTTCCAACCACAGCCAATCGCATGAGCCGGCAGGGGAAGGACAGGCCGTGCCTCAGCCCAGCCGCTGGGGTTGTAGGTGTCAGCGACCGATTTTGGGGATGGGTTGAACAGGGCCCTTTGATCTTTCTCACAGTGGTGAGCGGAGTGGCTGGGGCAGACCAGCCTGATCCCACCGAGCATGGTGGGAGGATTTCGGAGAAGCCCCGCCCCCCTGGGTGGGCGGTAAGCCCCCGAAGAGGACGGGGCAGTGTCTGGGCCACCTGGCAGCGGGGTGCGGGGACTGTGCAGGGTGCTCATGACACAGCAGAGAACAGAACCCAGGAGTCTGTGTTCACTGCCGCTCTGGTCTCAGCCCCGACCAACTTCCTGCACCCAAGGCCCTGCTGCCCAGGGTTGAGCCCTGAAATAGGAGGGGTGGGGGGACTCTACCGAAAGCTGGCGCCATGCCAAGCCTCGTGCGGCTCGTTAGGAATAGGGAGCAGAGCCAATCAACAAGGAAACCTCCGGGCACACCTGCCCTCTTTGCTCGGATGTGCACCCACCCTGGCTGGGAATGTGGGGAACCCGGCTCAGCCCTGCCACGGGGGAGAGACAGCCCCGAGCACTTCTGCATGTGGAAGGGCAGAGCTACTTATTTCTGGGCCAGGAGGGGCCGGGGGGACCCTCCAGCCTCACCCACTGAGCCCCCAAAACCAACACACACACACCCAACAATTTCTGTTGCTGCTGCCTCTGCAGCCCCGAATCAGTTGTTGTCCACCTCCATGGTTCCTTTCCCACCTCAGCACACTGCTCTCATTTGCAATGGGGCGGCCCCACGGCCGAGATCCCGCTGTGGTGCCGGGAGCTGCTCTCACTCAAAATCTGCCCCCCGAAGGGTGTCCAGAACAGACACAGGGCGAATCATACTTTCATAGTGCAGATGGGGAAACTGAGGCACAGGGTGATTGTTCCTAAACCTGCATCAGGCGTTGGCCTGCTCAGCTCCCATCGGGTCCCCACGCAGCTCCCCAAACCAGGGACTCCCCCATGAGATCCACACGGACCCCTGGCTGAGCTGGGGAATGGTCCCAGATTTCTTGGGTCCTGTCTCTGTGCTGCAGCCCCCTGGCTACCGTAATCATGTGGGGTCCCACAGGAGCATGTGGGGGCTGGGTTACCCCCCCTCAGGCTGCCCTGAGATCCCCAGCCCCGCCCCCTCCCTGGCGCTGGAGGTGTCTTGTCCCTGGGGGGATTCACAGGGATGGAAGAGGAAGCATCAATGGTCCAGCCCTTCCTCCACCCCATCTCTGCCAGGGGCCAGTCCTGGACGCCCCCATCCATGACCTTGGAGACCATTTCATCACCCCCTACTGCAGGGTACAGCTAGTGTGGGTGGCTGTCCAGCACCCGTAGGGAGGGAGATGGGTGTAGAAATGAACTGTGTCATTCTAGAGGGGCCCAGAATAGATGGGTGTGCATCTACAACTGGTCCACGTGGTATCTCCAGAGGAGGAGCTATCTCTCTGGGAATTGTTCAATGCAGAGGAATCCTAAACCGGCCGACGTGCCTTCTGCTCTGCCCAATCATGGACCGTGAAGAGTTTGGGAAGGGCTCCCGATGGCCAGTGGTGGGTCTCCATGGGGATGGATGGATGTGTCCCATCCGTCATCGGTCAGACTGGGCAAGTCCACGAGCAGCATCCAGGCGTAGCCGTGGGATAGAGGAGGTGGGACAGCAGTATCCAGGCTGAGGTGGGACAGCGTCAGTAGAGAGGCTAAGGGAGAGGCGACATCACGGATACCAATGGGTTCCCTAGGGAGGGGGTGGAATCTCTATTCCTAGAGGTGTTTACGTCTCCGTTTGTCCAAGCCCTGGCTGGGATGATTGAGTTGGGTTGGTCCTGCTTTGGGCAGGGGGCTGGACTCAGTGACTATGTCTACACTCGCAGTTTCTTGCGCAAGAGCGTCCACACTGCCCGCCTGCTCTTGTGCAAGGAAATTTACAGTACAGCGTGCAAAGAGAGGGCTTCTTGCGCAAGAGCTATGCTCTTTTCTAACAGGGGTAAGCCCTCTTGTGCAGGAGCTCTTGTGCAAGAGGGCAGTGCGGACACTGGGCAGCGATTTCTTGTGCAAGAAAGCCCTATGGCTAAAATGGCCATCAGAGCTTTCTTGTGCAAGAGAGCATCTACACGGCAATGGGTGCTCTTGCGCAAGAGCACAGCTCGCACATGGCAGTGTGGACGTTTTCTTGCACAAGACTTCTTGCACAAGAACCCTTGCGCAAGATGTTCTTGCACAAGAAGCCACCAGCGTAGACATAGCCCATGACTCCCAAGATCTCTGCCCATCCTGGGGTTTGACGGGTCCATGGAAAACAGATCTGGTTCCAGGAAGAGTTCGTCCATGTGTGAGAACGTTCCACAGCTGGTTGAGCGAGGCGACTGAGTAGAGGGAAGGAGAGATTTGGATTCCTACAACATGTCACGGGGCACCGTCTATCCCACCACTGCCACCAATGTCATGAAGTGTGGGGCAGTCCCTGACCCTGCACCCCCATCCGTAGCCAGACAGGTCTCTCAGCCGGCTCTCAGTAGAACAGAACGTTTATTGGGTCACAGGGACACAGCGTAGCACAGGATGGATGTGAACCCAGGGAGCAGGAGCATGCAGCCTTATTCCTCTCAGGGAGTAGGGGACTCGGGCCCTTCACCCCCTTTTCCTGCCCCCAGATTCTTATCTCCTCCTCACTCAGCCGAGAGTGACCCTTCCCCCACCTCCTTCCTCCCCCACCTGGGGCAGCCCCACCAATCCTTTGTCAACCTTTCCCACGTAGCAGTTGTTATCCTCTGTGTCTGGCCCTAACGTGTCGGGGCCCAACACACGTCTGCAATGAGTCGTGCCCAGCCTCTCCCTCCTCCTGGGGAAACTGAGGCACACACACTGCCCAATACAGCAAAGAGTGAATGCAACAACACCCCCACAACATCACAGACAGCATTTTCCAAATGAGCTGTTGAATGAGACATGAAGAAGAGTTTTTAGGGGGTTCCAGCCCGGTCCTGCTGGGCCAGCTACCTGGACTCCCCCAGCCAAGGCCCCGAGCTGAGGTCCCTGCCCCCAAGAAGCAGCGCAGACACTGACCCTCTTCAGGTCTGAGGAGAGGACAGTTTCAGGCACAACTTCCTGGAATAACATGCCCCCAATGGGATCAGAACCCCAATGAATTCTTTGGGTGAGCCCCTTTAAGCAATGAAAGGGGGCATGTGCACATTGGTTGATCCCCCAGGTAACAGTTATTTACACTGGGCTTGATAGCAAGTAAAAGTGATTTTATTAAGTCCGAGAAGCAGGATTTAAGTGGTACTAAGTGAAAACAAGCAGAGAAAAGTAGATTACAAATCAAAACTAACAGAAAACACTTGGCTAATTCTAAGTTAAGCTGCTGAATTAACTCTGGTCCACCGTCTTTAAAGATTTCAGCGGGGATATCCTCCGGACTTGCTGCCTTGCTGTTCTTCATCTGCTTGATGGCATTGTATTCCTCGTGCAAATTGGGGGGAGGGGTGTCTCCAAGCTCATCCCTAGAAGGTCGTTGGGGGATTTACTGAAGAACTTCATTTGCAGCCGTGGAGTTACGATTAAGAGATCTTCAAAATGTTCTTTCCAGTGAAAATTAATTAATGGCTCTGTTGTCCTTCAAAAGTGTGGTTCCATCCTTAGGCAAAGGGGGTTCAGGCTGAGTAATAAGGGTGGGGTAGAGGGGGCAGGTAGAGGGATCCTTCTGCCCCCTCCCCTCCAACATGGCGTCATTGTCTGCCCAATGAAAAGTCAGGGCCCACTCAAATTTCCACTCCTAGCTATGCTAGTGCAAAGGCAGGGCAGGAGGGAGGGAGCGGGTGGCTGGGAGACAATATCTCCTTGGAGGAAAGAGACCCATGGGAAAGTCCCTCCAGGATGGGGCATCCTCACCTGAGCACGTGGGCCTACCTGGAGACCAGCACACCTGGCGCCAGACACTTCTGGAGTTTGCCCATCTCCGCAGCTCATTGGTGGAGAACGTGGGCGATGCTGAGGCACCTGCTGGCTTGGGTGGTCTCCCTGCTTCCTTCCCAATTTGTGACTCAGAGCAGCCAGCAGGGGGTGGGGAAATGCCTGTGGGTTCCTGGTGCCCGGCCACGAAGCCCAGGACAGATACTCCCCCAGAGGGTGGGGAACATGTAGCCGGCCAGTTGGTTGAACGGTAGGCAGTGCAGACACCATCACTCACCTAGATTCTTCCTCAGGTACCAGCCCAGGGCCCCAACTCCCAGGGCAGCGAGGAGGCAGCCAACTACAATCTCCATGGTAACTGTCTGGACCGTGGGCTGGGAATCTGGAAATGCCCCAAGACACACTGAACTATGGAGCCCCCCAAAACTTTGTGTCCTTCCCTACCCAAGAGACTACCTTCTGCACCTGCTCTCTGGGCTAGCATCCCTCCCCCCTGCTGGTCTGCTCCATCCAACAACTCATGTGGCTGTCCCTCAACTCTACCCAGTCCTCTCTGCCACCCCCAACCTGCTCTCTGCTTTCCTCTCCCGCTGAGCCACCTCCCCCTCCCTCAATGGTGGATGGTCCACTAGGCCACCGGCACCTATGCCCAGCAGCACCAAGCAATTGGGGCTCCCCTGTGCCCCAACCCACTCAGGCTCCTGCTTGGGAGCAGGGCGGGTGTGTGGGGTTCACCCAGAGCTCCGTCTGAGGACCAGAGGCACCCAGCAGGGAGGGTCCAGGCCCTGTGCCCTGACCCCACTCCCTGGCAGGAGTTCTGGGGACTGCAGGCAGAAAGAATGGGGGGGACCCCACTTGCTCTGGCCCAGGGTCCCACAACACTGCAATCCATCTCCGCCTTCCCCTAGTGCCACTCTCTGTCCTCCCATCCCTGGGACCCCCAAAACGCCCTTTGTGCATTCCCAACCTCTCTCAGCCCCCATCCCCTTGTGTCGATGATCCTCCCATGAGTAGGTGCCCCCATTCCCAGCCTCTTCTTGTAACTCCCCCATGCCCTGCCCCCCCAGTACTCACCCCAGGTCACTCTCAGGGTGGTGTTCCCCAGGCTGCTGTGTCTCACCACACACACGTGCTCTGTGGGGCCAGCCCCCTCTTGCCCCAGCTCAATGGACACTTGGATCTGGAAGGTGTGGTCCCCATTGGGCAGGATCCCGCTGCTCAGCTGCTCCCGCAGGGCATCCTGCTCACCCTGCTCCCAGGTCACTTTGATGGGGCGGGGGTAGAATCCCGTCACGTGGCAGATGAGGAGGCGCAGCCGGGCCTCGGTCCTTGGGACAAGGGCCATGTGCCCTGTGGGCTGGGCTGGGGGGGTGAGAAGGTCGTTAGTCACAGGGACTGGTAGAGGGAGGGGGCTGCAGGTTGGGTGTGAGGGTCACTAGCAGAGTCCTCACCTGTCTGCTGAGCAATGAATGATGCCGAGCTCTGGATCCAAGACTGGCACTGTTGAGGGGTGAGGTGGTTCATCGCCCCGAACACTTCCGCAGCCCGGTTCCAGCGCTCCGCCACTCGCCAGGCTGCCGGGTGCACCGAGAACCAGCGGTTCTGGTCTCCTCGGTAGTGCAGCACGTCCTCCCCGTTGAGGGAACATCTGGTGGCTATTTGGACCGTGCCGGTGGCATCATCCAGCTCACAGGTCTTCAGGATCTGCATGTAGTAGGGCTCTGGGGGCAGAGGGGTCAAGTGAGCAACTGCGCTGCCCCCAGGGGTGAGATGTGGGGCAAAGTTCTGGCATGTATGGATCCCGCAGTCACCAAAACCCGCGCCTCTCCCAGAGCCAGGGATGGCACCCTGGAATCCTGGCTCCCAGCCCCCCTTCCAACCACGAGACTCCCCTCTCATACTCTTCGCAAAGGTAGGCATGGACACCAGGGCTACGTCTACCCTGGTGGGTTCTTGCACAAGAACCCTCAGAGCATCCACACGGCCCACTCACTATGGCACAAGAACAGTTACAGTACAGCGGCGGAAGCGAGGGCTTCTTGCACAAGAGCTCTTGCACGAGAAGGCAATATGGACGTGTGGCAGGGATTTCTTGTGCAGGAAAGCCCTACGGTTAAAATGGCCCTCAGAGCTTTCTTGTGCAAAAGAGCATCCACACGGCCATGGATGCTCTTGCGCAAAAGCACATGGCCGTGTGGATGTGTTCTTGCACAAGAACCCACCAGTGCAGACATAGCCCAGGAGTCCTGGCTCCAGGCCTTTTCCCCCACTTTCAGCACCACATTTGGGGGAAATGACTCCTTTGAACTTCCAGCCCACCTCTCCCACCTGCTGTGAGCCCCCTGTCCTGCCCTGAGCTGAGACAAGGGCTGGTCTCAGGGACTCACCGGCCTGTGGGGCGCTGGCATTCACCTCCTGCACTAGGACTTGGTATGTGGCATCCCCCTGGGAATCCCAGCCTTGGCACTTAGAACTGCCTGCGCTCCAGAACTGCTGGCTGTCCTGCTGGCCCGGGCTGTACCCATTGCGGGGCTCCAGCCTGCGGATGCCGCTGTCGTAGGCTGCAAGCACCAGGTCGTTCACCCTCAACACACTCACGCTCTTAGGCAGCCCCGGGGCCGCCTGGGGCGAAATGAGCTGGAAACAGGAGAGACGGTGCAGCCCTGCAGGAAGGAAAGAGACTGGGATGGGAAGGGGAGCCAGACATCTGGGGCAGAAGCAACCCAAGGTTCCATCCAGCAATTGAGCAGCGCTGGGAGTACGGCGTGCAGACACAATGGGGGTTGGGTACCTCAGGAGCTCTGAGAGTTGTAGGGGGCTGAGTGGGTGGGGTGAAGGCTCAGGTGGAAGGCAGCTCTTGGCTATAGGTGTGGGGGATGGGGAGCGGTGGGAGGGAGGGAGGTAGCAGGCCTGGAGTGGAAGAGGCGGGCTGTAGCAAGGGCATTGTGGAGATCCCTGGTGCGAAAGCCGAGGTTAGTTGAGGGGGGAGAAAGAGGGGGTAAGTTGTGATAGGGGCTTCAGGTTGGGTTATGGCAGCCATGTGTGTGTGTCCCACACTCCACCCCAGGAATGATTGTGTTGCTTGGTGGTGGGTCCCCAAAAAGTTACCCTAGCCCTGACCACCACTGGGAGAGATTCTGGGGTGGGGAATGGGCCCCAGGCCTGTCAGAGAACAGGGTGCCACTTACCAGCCCTGGTGAGGGAGCAGAGCGACAGGAGCCAGAAGACCCAGGCAGGTGTGGCCCAAGGCGCCATCACCCTGGAGGGGGTGGGCCAGCTGCTCTGTGGGTGGGGTCTGGGAACAGGAGCCAGGGAGCTGGAGAGAGCATGGCTGGCAGCCACTACTCCATGCTGTCTGCTGCTGTGACAGGAAACGCAAAAAGGGGAAATCCCCCCTCCCCTGACTAACGTTCCATCATAACAATTCTCGTCACCCACTCTGCATGAGTCAGAGAAGCTCTCGTTTCACGTCACCCGAAGGAGCCCTTTATAATGCTGCTGTTTCCAAGTGGGGTCCAGTCCAACCTTCCTTCGCTGAAGGGGTCCCTGTGCTGGTTTGGTTGGGATTGGTCCTGCCTAGAGCAGGGGGCTGGACTTGATGACCTTCTGAGGTCTCTTCCAGCTCTATGGCTCTATGATTCTATGGCATGGCACGGGCGGTGGTAACCCATGTCCTTTTAAACAGCGCTTCCTCTACAGCTGTAGTGATCCAAGTGCCACTGCTGGGGACAGCCACCCACACTAGGGGTGTGGGTTACATGGACCTGGAACCAAAGCTGTGGTGCCAACAGAGCTGTAGAGGCTCCTACACTAAGTTCCCGAGGTCCCAGGTTCAAAGCCCCCCCGGGGGCGATTCCATCTGGAAGGGGGCAGAAGAAATCTTTCCAGCGCCGCTGAGCGAATGAATCAATGGCAGCCTGCAGCTATGTACAGCCAGGCAGATTTCCCCGGGGACGTGCTCAGCACCTGCTCCTTTCAGTGCGTGGCTGGGTACGTGGCATGTTTACTGCAGGGGGAGGGTTCAGCTGGGCTCAGAGTCGCTTCCCCCTGGCTGTGTCTCGGCTGCAGTCACACTGGGACTGGCTTTCGTGTGCAGGTTGAAGCCGGCGCTGTCCTGGGCTCCTGTCTGACCCCACCTTCCAGATGCTGCTGAGAGCAACCAGCTGGTGACAGCATCCGGGTCTCTCTGGGCTTCGTCCATGCTGGCTCAGAGCCACCGGCGAGTGGGCCCCTGGGGGAGAAGGAAAACCGGGAAATCGTGAATTACACAAGGGGTGGAAGGAGCAGATTCCAATCAAGACGTGGGCGATGAGCCGCCTCGAGGCCCTTCTCCACCGCCCCTTGCGCTGCCCTCACTCCCAACCATATTCCGTCACGCCGAGAGCAACGCCTCCCAAAGTCCTACCAAGGAAACCCCTCCTAGCCCTGCAGGTGCCAGCAAAGTGGCAGGGCATGGGGACCCCATGCTTCGGGGACTGGCTGGATTCTCAGGGGCTGTGGATTCTCGCTGCAGGTGGAGATGTGCAGAGACAGATTTGAAGAGGAACCTTATTTGCATAGCCTCTCCTCCACCCCACCCCACCCCACCCCCCGTCTACCCTCCTGGGCACCATTTGCCTAAGAAGAAAAGCTTGATGTTGAAGAACGTCGTGTCCTTCAGAGCAGGGACTGAGGGTTGGCATGTGCTGGAGCCAGGGCAGGGCCTTGGGGATGTGGGGGCCTCAGAGCAAGAGGCTATGGGAGTGGGGGTGCAGGAGTAAGTGTTGGGTCTCAGGGCAGTGGGTTTGGGGGTGCAGGAGTAAGGGTTGGGGTGAGGAGGGGATCAGAAAGTGGCTGGGAGTATGGGGGTGCAGAGGCACAGGGGTGATGAGGGGCTCAGGGGACTGGGCTATGGGTTTGGGGATGCAGGGGTTCAGGGGTGAGCAATTGGGGTGAGGAGGGAGCTGCGGGGTGCAGGGGTGAGGGTTCAGGGGTGCCGAGGGGCTCAGGAAAGTGGGTTGAGGATGTGGGGGTGAGAAGGGCTGAGGACACGGGGTTGGTGCGTGTAGATGTGTGCTTGCCATCAGCTTTTAATACTGGGGTCTACACTAGACCCACTAAATCAAACGCTAGAAAATCGACTTCCAGAGGGTGGATCCTCTCCATTGTGTAGACATGCCCCATGGGTGAGGAAGTAAGATCTGGGCTCAGAAGCCGGGCCCTGTAAAAAACAGGGACCCAGAGTTTTTAGAAGGTTGGGGTATGTCTACACTACCACCCTAGTTCAAACTAGTGGTAGTGTAGACGTACCCTCGGAGAGGGAAAAGAAGAAAGGAAGTAGAGCAGGAGACGGGAGACATTAATCAGTTTCCAAACTTTGTCTTTAAACTTCTTTTTTCTTATAAGTCTCTTAGTTGAATCTAGTTTTAAGTCAGTTAGTTGAGTTAACTCCATTCACTTCAATGTGCTCTTAGAATTGGCTTCTGAGCCAGCCATGTGGGAACTGAGAGCCCTGGATCTGAACCGGACGCAAGACTCGTCTTTTGTCACTTAGCAGGGGAAATCAAGACCATGTGTGAGTATATTAACTGCTTATAGAAATCATCCCATCTGTATTTTAGAGTAATAATCCTGCATATGTAACACGGATTGATTTTATTACTCAAATAGCTATTTGATTTCTTTCTAATGATACATTTTGAAGAGTTCATTTCTTTGTGGAATTGTTTGTGCAAAATAAAGTCCTACTTCCCCATTAGCTACAGATACGGCATTTTCCATGAACAGTCCTGCCACTGAAATTAGCTGAATGCACTGCTTTTCACACCAGAATAGGCTGAGTGAAAGATTCAAATAATTTTTTTCCCCATAGGAAAAAAATCATGACTATGATGATTGGACTTCATAAAAAATATTAATTCACAAAATTAAAATCAAGTCACCCATTTACCTGTCATTGTAGTGCAAAGAAAAAATTCACTGTTAGGAATCACAAAATAATTCAAATTAGTTACGGAAGAAGTAATGGAGGCTTCACGAGTTTCTGATTCAAATTTGCTATGCACGGAAATCATTCAATGCAATGAATAATGCTTGAAGTTGAAATCCGACACATTTAAAACTGTTCTTTCGCTTCTCTTTTGCACGTGTGTTAATAACAAATTCCATGACATAGATTTAATTTCTTGTACATTCCTGTAAGTCTAATCAATGCAAAATAACCTTGCCCACTCTACGACAGACCTAACTTCCTAGTTCCATATATTTTAATAAACTTTTAAACTATTTTGTCGCATCCTGTCATAACCCTGAAGGCCCTACCTGTATTCCGTGCAGTCTTGTTATCCTCTGGTCGGTTCAGCGGGCGAGCCTACGACCCAAGCTGTCCAAATGAATAATATTTACCCTCCTGCAGACAGAAGGCGGAAGGAGCATGTGACAGGGATGTCTAAAGACTCCAGGCATGTTAGACCTTTTGGAATGTCCCCCGAAGGAAAAGTGAAAGAATTTGAGCTAGAGAGCAAAGGCTGTGCCTAGGTCTCCTAACCGACTGTCTCTCCGTGCAGAGGAAACTCAGGTTTCCTGTGCCTGCTTCTTAGCAACAGCTTCAGTTTCCTGTTCTGTGCAGCTGCTGAACTTAGAGTTTATTTTCTTCTTTCCTGGCCACAAGTGTGCAGTTTAATCTTTCGAGAGAGAGAACAGCGGTAGTACTATTATTTAAAGTGATGTGTGTTTAGGGTGCATTGCTACTGAAGGTTTAAAGCTCAGTTTCCTCCCGACTGTTTGGCATATCGCAACAGGCGGATAACCTCTGGATCAGCTAAGAGCCATGG
Source organism: Pelodiscus sinensis (assembly GCF_052426305.1). Lineage (NCBI taxonomy): Eukaryota > Metazoa > Chordata > Testudines > Trionychidae > Pelodiscus > Pelodiscus sinensis. Next base: position 2,929,382 of record NC_143081.1, on the reverse strand, counting down.
AGGGGACGGGAGAGGGAACTTACCCCCACTCATTCTCCTGTTTTCTTTGGAGAATTCACTGAAATAAACATGAAAAGCCAGTGGGGGTGTTTGATTCTGTGAAGGGATGCCTTCAGGGTTAGAGATTTAGAAACTTAGAATTAAGAATAAGCAGCGTCCATAGCATTATTGTGTCGGCTATTCAACGGCATCTGAGGAACATCAGCCCTTCTCCGAAGGAAGCAGGTGTGAGAAAAAAACGTTAGAATGGAGCAAGTATCAAACACGGGAAATAGGAGAGGAAACACGCTGTCGGCAAGAGCGAGCAGCTCCCAGGGCAGGTATAAAACAGACCGTGGTAGAAAGTTGGAAAGAGTTGGAGACGGAGAAGACTTGTCATGGTGAAGGAGAACCCACTGTAGAAAGTTCCTTGGCAGAAAGAGGAAGGGCGAAGGTAGAGAAGGAGACACAGATGGTGAGAGAGACAGGAGACAAGCTAGAGGAGGAAGGGTCAGATCCTAGTCCTCTTGCGATGATGGAGTCAACTGAAGAGGAGGCTCCGGTTACTAGAAAGACGGGAAACAAGCCAGTTCGGGCTGCTACAATACCTTTAGCAGAAGAGATGAAGATTGAGTCTCAACGGTGCAGGGAATGTGGGAGGAGGAAGTTCTCAGGGCAGCAGCGGTCAGGGGTCTGCAGGAAGAGAAGGAAGTCTGAGAAGAGGTGTAGTCTAGGGTTGCCTTGGTGATGCAAAGGAAGGGCTGAGCAGAGCAAAGGGGGAGGAGACATCTTCTCGGGTGACCCCCTCTCTAGAGAAGGAGTGTCTTTAGAAGAGGCTGTGATACAGGTGACCCTAGTAGCTAGTGGCAATTTCTAGGTTACAACAGAGAGCGACACAACAGCCCATGGATACCTGTTCCTTCCCGGAATCTGACGTTGGCTCCATAAAGACCAGGCGATCCAGCCCCTGAGAGTGGGCCCCTATTGGTATCCCCAGTAAGACCTACAGCCCTGGAATTTCATCTGCTCAAGCTCATCTGACTTGTTTAGAAACACCTTGACCTAACCTCACAGCGCGATTACCTTGTGGTTCCCAGAGGGTGGCAACCGAGGCAGCATGCCGACCTACCTTAGAACCTCTTTGGGAATGGGCCTTGACTGGTAGGGCCAATGCCTCCTTCAGGGGGTGAGGGGTCAGGGCTGAGGAGGGGCTCAGGACAAGGGGTGGGTGGCTTACGGTAGGGTGTTGGGAGGGGTGGGAGCTCAAGGTGTTGAGAGATCAGGGCAAGTGGTGGGAGGGTCAAGGAGGGGTGGAAGATGCAGAACTCCACTCAGGGGGCTCAAAACAGGTACTTAGAGGTCAGGGGAGCTTACTGGAACTGCTTGTGATGGTAAGAATGGAGCTGCTCTGCTGGCGGTTCTCTCCGGAGTGTGGCTACCCCCAGGGGTCCAGGGTTATGGTCCCTAGCAGGTGTCTCCTTTGTAGGGAACTGGGGCTCCATGGGCTGGCCTGGTGTCCAGTTGCCTCCCCCACTCTCACGCTTGCCTGGGGGGTTGCCCTGGCCTCCAGCTGCCATCCAGCTTGCTCCAGAGGAGGAGGGGGACTCTTGGGGCTGGCCCCAACCTCCAGCTGCCCCCACCGAGAGACACTGGTGCACATTTCGGGAATGTACAGCAAAACAAGACTTACAGGGCATTGCCCCGGGTCTCTCGGGGTAAGGGACAGGCAGCGTGGGGAGGGCAGGATCTTGGGGGCCTCAGGACAAGATGCGGAGGTGTGAGGGGTAAAGGAAGAGTGGCCAGGGCTCTTTCCCTCTACTGGCCCCTCTCCAGGTGGGAGACTTTCCCCTTTCCCCTTCCCGGGGCAGGGTCTTTCTCCTTCCCCCTTCCTGGGGCAGGTGTCACAAGAGGGCGCTGCTGCTGCTCGAATGATCAAGTCAAGCACTCAGAGCTCCCGACCGTGTCTTACAACCAGCCCATGGAACAAGAGATCCACAGCCGACAGACTGCCGCTTGAGATGTTGACTGCAAGCAATTCTGGGGGAAATTTCAAAAGCACACCGTGTATATGTATATTTAGTCCTTAAGCAATTCAAGCAGAATTAAAAGACATTAAAAGGCATCACGAGCATGAAAAGGCATGAAAAGCAACATTTAATTGGAATAATTAACAATCTACATCTAATCCTTAACCCAATGTAACAGCCTGGTTCTGAATTCAAATCAACACACTCATGCACAGACACGCACTCACCCTCCGGAGCTCTTGCCTGGACCTCAGTATAGCCTCTCTTCAGCTTATGTCCTGTTGATGGACTCATGCACTCACGCTAACCATTCACACTACCCATGATTCATGACATAGGATCTTTCTCCTTCCCCCTCCCCAGGGAAGGGTCTTTCTCCTTCCCCCTTCCTGTAGGCTCTTTCCTCTTGCAGGTTGGGGGACACCAGGACTTTTTCCCACCTCCTGGCCTCTCCTGGGGCAGGGCGGCTTTCATCATGACTAGGGAGTCTCTCCCTCCCCCATCCCTTCACAGGCCGGGGGGCACTGGAGGCTCTCTGCTTCCCCCAGCTGCTCCCAGGGTGGGGGGCCACAGTGGGGTCTCTCTCTCAATAAGGAGGACCCCACTTATCAGTTGAGTGACAGGCAAGATGCTGAGGCCCAACCCGAGCTGGCTACTCCTTTGGTGTTGCAGCTGCCTGCAGTGATCACTCTGCAGTGTAGCTGTCTCCTGTGCGCATTGCACCCCTCCTCTCTCTGCCCCTCCCTTTCCATGGGTTGGAACACAGTCCCATTCCCTGCTCCTCCCATTGTCCTGTTACGGCCAAACTCTGAGCTTGCTTTCAGTGAGGACAAGAGGAAGCTGCCTCCCAAATTTGGTGGTCTTAGAACTTATCCTTTAGGAGGAGTACTTGAACAGACTCCAGACAGACAGATGGATGCACATCTCTAAAATACAGAGATAGATTATTAAGATATAGCCTACATAGGATGCATTTTGGTCCTGTAAGGTGTCAATGGAAAAGCTGTGATTATGCTATTTCTGGGCATGTGTCATTTTTGTATCTGAAGTTATGAACATTAAACTATGAATCTGTATTTCAAATGTGCTTGCTCAAAGTAGCACCCATGATGGGAGGTTCCAGCACAGCAGTGGAGAAGCTAAACAGAGCCGATGGCCCAGCAATAAGACAATGGACCATGGCAGAGCAAAGGGTATGTCTACACTTGCACCCTCGTTTGAGTGAGGGATGCAAATGTAGCCATTTGAAATTGCAAATAAAGCCAGGATTTAAATATCTCGTGCTTCATTTGCATATTCCCGGGGCAGCGCTATTTCAAAATACCTTCTTTCGAAATAAAAAATGCTGTGTAGCTGCGGTTACTTCGAAAGAAAACTCTTCTTCAGAAATAACTGTTAAGCCTCATTTTATAAGGAATAAGGGTTATTTCGGAAGAAGGGTTTTTATTTCAAAATAAGGTCTAGCACCATCCACGAATATGCAAATCAAGTGTGGGATATTTAAATCCCGGCTTCATTTACAATTTCGAATGGCTACATTTGCATCCCTCTCTCGAAAGAAGGGGCAAGTGCAGACATACCCTAAGTCTTCTTAGGAACCTTACAGGCAACCTGTTAGTAATGGTGGCTGTCACTTGCCAATGCATGCAAGGTCACGTGACCAGATCACATGACACTGAACTCCAATTTAGCACCTGCATTTTCCCACACGCTGGGCAGGGAACTCAGCTGGGAACAACGGGCTCCCGCCACGTGGGAAGTAATATAAGGCAGGGAGTGACCTCATGATTGGTCGGCATTCCTCCCTAATGCAGCACCTAGAATCCTAGAATCATAGAATAATAGGACTGGAAGGGACCTCAAGAGGTCATCGAGTCCAGCCCCCCGCCCTCAAGGCAGGACCAAGCATGTCTTGCAGACCTGAAAGAATGTCTGCAAGATGAAGGACTTGGAACAGGGAAGGGGGAACCAGGCTGAGTCTTAAGACTCTGCAAGTCTGCTTGTATCATCAGCCAGGGGGAGAAATTGCTCATTCAGACCCCAACTACCCAGTATCTCTGACTCAGCTTGTGGTTTTGTTTATTTGCTGGGTAATCTGCTTTGATCTGTTTGCTCCCACTTGTAATCCCTCACGATCTGTCTTCCTGTAGCTAATAAACCTGCTGTATGCTTTAGCTTAACCAGTGTGCCCTGAGACAGGTGAATGGATGGGGATAGATGGATGGGTTAGGGGAGGGGAAAGAGATAGGTGCATGAGGATGCAGATAGATACAGAGAGGGGATAGACAGACAGAAAGGATGGGTGGGGATAGAGGGCAGTGGGGGGAGAGAGAGACAGTGGGGATGGATAGATAGGAGTGTATGGGGATAGATAGATAGGTAGATATAGGTTAGAAAAATATTTACAGCAAGATACGGAATTGGAAGATCAGCTGGTTTGTTTTTTGCATCTGGAACTCTTTCAAACCCATCCCATTTCTGTTCCAGATGTAGCGGCCTCAGAAATCAGGACAAGTCATGGCACAAGTGAGTTCTCTCCTCTGAGTAACCTTTGTGTCCATCCCAGCCTGTGGAGACACCTCTCGTCTCGAGGGGTTCAGTTCTTCAACCACATGCATAGATCCTCATTCTGTATGAAGTCACAGATCCCAAGTGTCCTGGGTCCATTCCGAGAGCGTTTACCACCTGCTCAGCCTCCCCCAAAGGTCTATTTCCTCCTCGCCGGGCAGGTCCAGCAGCTGTTTCAAATTTCAAAGTTCTGGGTTGATGTATAGTTCAGTACACAAGATGCATCTTTTGTAACTTGACTTTATTACTGGCTAGCTATGGGGCCGGCTGCGGAGCAGAGGAGCTGAGTGAAATGCAGCCGGGCAGGAGAGGATTGGAGCTGATGTTTGATCAGCAACAGATCAGTGCAGACATCCCGGAGTTCCCTCCTGCCGCCCTGGCTGCCTCCGGACCGGGTGTGTTTGGATGCTCCAGGGGGCCAGCACGTGGGGAAGGCCCAGAGAGGACACAGATGGGGGCGGTTCCAGCAGGACATTATGGGGAAGAGCTCCCACAATCCGTTGCTCAACCAGCTCACATGGGGAGAGCGACAACCCGCTGAGTCCGCCCCAGGGTTTGGCTCCTAATAGACATGACACGCCTCCTCCCTACCAAAGAGGCAGCTGGCATGGAACTGGGCTCCTAACTCTCCTGCCTTAGTGCTGATGGGTTGGGCGCAACCTGAGCAGAAGAACGGCTGGGAGAGGGAACACCACCTTGAAGGGGGGAGGAGCCTCAGGCTGGGAGATGGGGGGCTGAGCCCCTCTGTGAAGCCGGCCCCACATCTCGGCCTCTCCAAAAGACAGAAGCAGTGCAGGGCTGGTCTAGGCAGTAACTCCAGGTGGGGTTCACATGGACTAGACGGGAGCAGAACGGGGGGTTGAGCCTGACAACTACAGGACCACGTACGTACGCTCCTGCCTGGGAACGCCCACTGGAGATGGGCGAAGGCAATTCTCAGGTCACAGCTGCACCCATCTAGCTGGGAGGTATCCTCTGCTCTGGTTCTCAAGCAGTGTGACCGGGCGCCATGGCCACTGGGAACCCTACCCGTCCATCTACCCCTGGAATGTGGGTAACATCTTCCCCTCCTCAATTACTTGCTGGAATGGGGAGACATCGGGTGATTTCCCACCAGGACAGAGAGAGCAAACTTTGGACTTTCTGAACCACCCCTGACTTCCCACCTGTAGGGTGCTCCCAGCCCTCCCCCCCATATGACCCTCTTCCCCACAGCTTCAGCTACCCCAGCACTGGGGTAGTGCATGAGCCATGCCCCCAGCCCTGAAGCTCTGGGAAGTGCAGCCACAGCTCCAGATGCACCACCAGCCCAGTGCTATGGGTCGTAGGCTCAGGGGCAGGCAGTAGAGAGGGCCTTGATCACCCCATAGAGCCCCCCTGCCACACCCCATGGATCCTTTTCCCCCACCTAAATCACCTCCCTTTCAGAGCCTCTCCCCAAATTGCACCCCCATACCTACCTCCTCCTCCACCAAGGCAACATCCCCATTCATGTCCACCACATGGTCTCAGTACCCAGAGACAACCCTCAGGCCAAAACTTGTGCCCGAGGGCATCTCTGTGCTGCTGTCCCTGCTCCAAACATCTGTTTCTACCCTTCCCCATCTTGTTTACGTGAGCTGTGCACAGCACGGGTCACTATCAGCACTGGGTAAGAAACCACACCTTGTTCCCTGTGTGAGCTAGAGATGAGTGGCTCTGATCGCCCTGATACCCGCCTCCCACCTCAGACCTTGTGTATGTGACACTCAAACCCATGATCGAGTGCTCAGGCAGGTTACAATGTTCATGTGTGTTACCACTTCTGATGTCTGATTCGTGGGATAAGACCCAGGAGTCCTGGCCCCCAGGCCTCTGTGGCCGGGAGTTTCCCACTACTTGGCTGAGGCATGGCTAGGGGATAGTTCCTGGAACTCGGGAGAGGGGGTACCCCTGTCTGTGGATGGCTATGTACGGGCCAGGCTTGCCACAGACTTGCAGCATCCATGTGGAGGCAGCTCAGAGGGGTGAGTGTTTAGGGCTCAGGGTTTCCACAATCCAGGGAACCCCCATAACATTCACCCCGACACACACAAACCGACATCTCACCACCTGGTTCCATTCCAGAGCCGCTGCCTTTCTGTTTGACATCACTGCAGACATGTGAATATCCAAACACCTCTAATTCATTTTTTTCTAGAGTCAATTCACTTCATGCTATTTCTTTCCACACCTGTCTACACTCACATAACTTCATGTGGCTCCATTCTAGATCCACCTCCATCCACAGAGACCTATTCTAGTATCCTCTAGACCCCCACGCATTCATTCTAGATCCATCCCCATCCACAGAGATCTATTCTAGTATCCTCTAGACCTTCCCCACATTCATTCTAGATCCTTCCCCATCCACAGAGATCTATTCTTGTTTCCTCTAGACCCTTCCCCTTAGAGTCTCCCCCCACAGACAATGCCCCATAGACAACCCCTCCCCCACCTCATTAATGTTCCCATTCATGTTGTGGTCATACAGGGTCAGGACCCACATGCTACCCTCAGGCCAAAACCTTTGCACACCCCTGCCCGCACACATCTGTTCCCTATGTGATATAGAGACAGGATGCTCTGATCTCCCCAATACCAGGCTTCCACCTCAGACCTTGTGTACATGGCACCCTAAGCATCCCCCGCCCACCCCCAAATGTCCAGGGACAAACACATCTGCTGCCCCATTCAATTTATCAACCCTCAGTGGGGCTCAGTCTCGGCCCCTCTTGAAGTTGTCCCTGGCAAGTTCCCGGGGGAAGTGTCATCTTTATTCAGAGCCAGGAGCAACCATGTCTTAGTAGAAGGTCCCAGCCAATCCCCCTGCTGCCTGAGGGTCAGGTGAGTGATCCCTACTGGAGCAATGAGCAGCATCCAAGTAGTGGGTGGATCCAGACCCAGAAGTGTGGGGAGATGGGCCTCAAATAGAAGTGAGGGGCTCTAGATGTGTCCAGAATGGATGCAGAGGGATTTGCATTGATCTTGAAGCCATCTACGGGTGGCCAGGCAAGCCTGGGTTGATCGCGAATGCAACAGCCTCCACTGAATGAATCGAGTAAGGACTGAAGTGGAGCTGGCTGGGTGTTCATCCATCTCCATGGACCTGGAAAGGCCACAGAGCTCATCCACGTTGGTTCTAGATGGCGCTCGCTTCCTCTCTGTGGTCACTGTCCCTGCTCTCAGACCCCTCCCTTCCTGTGTCATGGAAACCAGTCTAATTCCAGACACATCCCATTGTCCTGGCACAATCCAACCCTGCCCTTGCATTAGGTTAGGCTGAGAGGAAGCTGAATACGTCAGCTAGGAGATCCTCGCTCTGAACTTTCAAGGGGATTTCTTTAACAAATGACGGGCAGACGGACAGACTTATGGACAGATGCACTAACTCTCACGCTCTCAGGACGGTGTGTCTGTATCTGCGATTCCATCTCTCTGTGTGTCTGTTTGTTCAAGAACTACTAAACAGTACAAGCGACGGCCATCAAATGCGGAAGGCAGCTTCCTCTGAGCCTAACACAAAGCAAGGTCGGGGTTGGGTTGTGCCAGTAAAATGGGAAGTGCCGGGAAAGGGGCTGTTACTTTAACATGGAAAGGGAGAAATGGAGAGGGGAGAGACTTGAAAGGGACGGTGTCATGAATAGGACAAGTGCTGAGCAGCACCCAGTGACTAAGGGGTTAACTGAGCTATCTAGCAAAGGTGTCTGCCGAGGGGGTTCAAGCAGTCGGCCAATAAAAATGCAGGTAGGAATTTCAAACCGGGGAAGAGGGGATTTTCTCTCTCTCTTCTTTGCTTGAGAGCAGAGCAATTTCTCCCAGAGACTGAGGGAGATGCTTCCTCTCTCCAAGAACAGACTTCTTGAAATGTGTAAGGAGGGAAATGTTTACATAATCCACCAGGGATGAGGATTTGGAAATCATGTCTGAGCTGGCTAATTGTTTTTCTCTTTTCTAAGTAACCATTACAGCCCAGGGATTCTTCCTGAGTCTATGTCACTTCATGGCTATTTGCCAACTAGTCAATTCACTATGCTCACAACAGTTGTGTTTTGATAATAAAAGAGTTTTCTTTTTCTTTGATTGGTTGATTGTTGTGTCCCAAACTTCCTGAGCTGTGACACAGGGGCACAGAGAAGAGGCCGCGATGCTGACAGTGTCGACCAGGGGATGCTGCAACACCAAGGGTGTGTCTAGACTACAGGGTTTTGTCGACAAAACTATACCTGCGTCCACACTGCCTTGGAGTTATGTTGACATAACGTCGACAACACTCGGCAGTTTTGTCGACATATGTAAACCTCATTCTACGAGGAATAACGCCTTTTGTTGACAGTCTTCTGTCGATAGACGGCATTATTGCATCTACACTGTCCTTTGCGTCCACACTGTTATGTCAACAAAGCGGCTTGCTTTGTCGACAGAACTGGCTATAGTCTAGACACTCTTTGTCGACAGAAGCTTTGTCGACAGTATCTATCGACAAAACTTCTGTTGACAAAACCCTGTAGTCTAGACGTACCCGAAGAGAGTGGTCAGAAGGGAGGAGGGGAGGCTCCACCATCTTACTCCCCCAAGTTGGCCAAAACTCATTCCCACTCCCAGCCCCCAGGGGGCCCTGCCTCCTGTCTTGTTCAGATTCCCAGGCAAAGTGTCCTCCACCTACCTTAGGTGACAGGACAGGCTGGGCCATTGCCTACGTGCCTGCCCTCAGGAGTCTTCCTCCCGAGATCCCAACGCCCTCTTGGAACCACAAACACACACACACACACACACACAGTGACTGCAGAGCAGCACAGGACAAGAGGAATCCGTTGCCAGCCAGTAATAAAGTCAAGTTGCAAAAGTCAGCGATTCGGGTACTGATGCATCCACCCAGAGCTTTGCCATCCAGAGCTGCTGCTGGACCTGCCAGGCCAGGAGGGCGTGGACCTTACAGAGGTTCAACAAGGACAAGTGCAGAGTCCTGCACTTGGGCCGGAAGAATCCCAAACATTGTTACAGGCTGGGGACCGACGGGCTAAGTGGTAGTTCAGCAGGAAAGGACCTGGGGGTTACAGCTGATGAGAAGCTGGAGATGAGTCAACCGTGTGGCCTGGTAGCCAAGAAGGCTAATGGCATATTAGGGTGCATTAGGAGGAGCATTGCCAGCAAATCCAGAGATGTCATTATTCCCCTTTATTGGGTTATGGTGAGGCCACATCTGGCCTATTGTGTCCAGTTCTGGGCCCCCCACTACAGAAAGGATGTGGACGTACTGGAGAGGGTCCAGCGGAGGGCAACCAAAATGATTAAGGGGTTGGAGCATATGACCTATGAGGAGAGGCTGAGGGAGTTGGGTCTGTTTAGTCTGCAGAAGAGAAGAGTGAGGGGGGGTTTGAGAGCAGCCTTCAACTGCCTGAAATGAGGTTCCAAAGAGGATGGAGAGAGGCTGTTCTCAGTAGTGACAGATGGCAGAACAAGGAGCAATGGTCTCAAGTTGTGATGGGAGAGGTCCAGGCTGGATATTAGGAAAAACTATTTCACTAGGAGGGTGGTAAAGCACTGGAATGGGTTGCCTAGGGAAGTAGTGGAGTCTCCATCCCTAGAAGTGTATAAGTCTCGGCTTGACAAAGCCCTGGCCAGGTTGATTTAGTTGGGAATGGTCCTGCCTAGAGCAGGGGGCTGGACTTGACCTTTTGAGGTCTCTTCCAGCTCTGTGGTTGTATGATTCTATGATGAGGCCAGGCAGGTGGTTAACGCTCTTGGTTGGGCCCCAGGACACTTGGGTTCAGTGATTTCATGCACAAAGAGGATCTAGGGGTGCAGGTGGGAACTGAACCACTTGAGGCGGGAGGGGTCCCTGCTGGCTGGGACGGGCACAAAGGTTACTCAGGGGAGAAAAGCAAGTTGTGCCATTGCTTGTCCTGACTCCCGAGGCCGCTATGTCTAGAACAGAAACAGGATGGGTTTGAAAGAGTTCCAGCTGCAAGAATCTATCTATCCATCCCCACACAACCCCCTCTATCCATCCATCCATCCATCCCCACACAACCCCCTCTATCCATCCATCCATCCATCCCCACACAACCCCCTCCATCCATCCATCCATCCATCCCCACACAACCCCCTCCATCCATCCATCCATCCATCCCCACACAACCCCCTCCATCCATCCATCCATCCATCCCCACACAACCCCCTCCATCCATCCATCCATCCATCCCCACACAACCCCCTCCATCCATCCATCCATCCATCCCCACACAACCCCCTCCATCCATCCATCCATCCATCCCCACACAACCCCCTCCATCCATCCATCCATCCATCCCCACACAACCCCCTCCATCCATCCATCCATCCATCCCCACACAACCCCCTCCATCCATCCATCCATCCATCCATCCATCCATCCACCCATCCACATACACGGTATCTAGCTGGTTACGTAGGTACATATATGGCTTTAAGCCCTAGCCTTTTCTGACTGGATCCAAATGGGCTACTTGTGGGTTCACATGTTGACCTGGGCTCAGGGCCTGCCCGTACTGGAGCCTTTTCCCCTTCTCCCCACATCAGAAGTTTCTCCCTCTCCCCACCATCAGCCCCAAACCCAGATTCACTCACGGGGACTCAGGGCTGGGGGAGGCATCCACCTGTCACAATCAGTCAATCAGGAGTCCAGGGTTAGGGTTCAGACACCAGCAGCACCTTTTACTGCTGAAAAGCCATTTAATGCATCACCAGTAGCATGAGTGACCTACCTACCAGGAAACATCACACAGTTTCCTCTGCATTTTGCAGGGGCCACACAGGACACAAGCAGGAAGGGACACGGTACATGGGCTTTCTGCTCCAAGGTATGCCCGCTCCCGTCCAGCCCAGCCCCAGGGTAGTGGAACAGCTAGCTCAGAGGGGTGGGGAAATCAATGCTAGATAGCTGGGCCCAGACTCAGAGGAAGATCTGATCCCATGTGTCCAGAAGCAGGTTGTGTAGCAGAAGATCAGGTCGGCGTTGTTAGATTTGCTGCATGTTGGCTTTGATCCAGGGCACAAAGTGGGAAATCCGAGTGAACACAACATGAGACTTAGCGCTGTTCCTTTTGCCTTTGGAGACGATGCCCTCGGCCACTCCATCACACACAAGGGGGCCCCCAGAATCACCCTGTCCCAGAACAAGCCAGAAGAGAAGAGTTAATGTCTCGATCACACCCAGATCTCCCAGGCTGTCTGTGCCGGTAAACCCAAAACATGTGAAAAACTGAATTCACACTGAGAAGATGATGATGAAGGACTCTGGGAATTTAGAGCAGAAATGCCCGTCGTTATTTAGCCTGACCTTCTTTCCAACGCTGTATGCAAAGAGAGATGAGTAACCACACTAAGTCCCCATTGTCACATAATTATAATCAAACTTACACAAGGCATGGCATGTAAGGCGTCCTTGGAAAAGTTATAAGCTATTACGTGTGATTGTCCTATTTAAATCCCCGTCTGACCATTGTGTCTGAAGCTGGAAGTATCGGCTGCGTGTTAGCATCTCAAATATGGTGACACCCATTTCTAAATCAAGATCAGCCCGCCGTGTATCAATGGATAATGATGGAATATCCACTCATCAAAGGATTGGGGATGAGCAATGGGACCTCCGGCTTGGCCATCGAGAGCCCTGTCACCTCTGGCTGTGGCCATTTGTAGCTGTCTTGCCCGTGGGTGTGGTCACATATTGCCCTTCAATCTCTGGTCTTGGCTGATGCATGGACCCCAACAGGTAATTATTTGCGCTCTGTCAGCTCTTCCACTACAAATTCCCCCTGCCTGTGCCTGTGACACCATGGACACGTTAGCCAATTAACTCCTTACCCGGTAAGTTGACTTTCGGTAGTGGGAGTTGTCTGAGTCTCCTACACACAGCATTGTGGAGGGGAAATAGTTGTGGTACTCCTTCTTACAGAGGTCATCAGCCACCACCGACAGGTTCACTTCCCGAAGGGTGTTGGTTGTTGTGGTTAAGCTGGTCATACCCCAGCCAGCCACGTTGCACAAGGTCTCTGGGCACACTCTGCAATGACCAGTCGGTAAACGGAGCAGCTCCACCTCCCTGGTCAGTGTCGCATTGTGACTCAGCTGTTGGGGCAAAGAGAAACAGGAAACATACGTGTGTCTTAGATGGAGAAAAAACAAATCAAGAAATGGGACGGAGGTCGAACCTGAGGCAGTGTGAGGTCACTGGTGGTGGAGAATGTGGTGGGGGCATTATCTGAAGCAGTGTGAGGTCACTGGGGGGGTGGGGGTCAGTACCTCCAGCAGCATGATGTCATTATTTAAGGTCTCCGTGTCGTACTGTGGGTGGGGGATCTGCCGGCGCACATGGATCCGTTGCTGGCTACTTTCCTGTTGCTGGATGTTATGAGCTCCCAGCACGACAGTGATGCTGCTGTAAAAGGTGAGAGCAACACTTGGATTGTCAGGGGCTGGGGATGGCCTTTTACATCCTGGTGTTCTGACTCTCAACTCCTTTGCATCCCTGTCTCCCCTTCCTTCTGTACTGATCCCTCCTCTCCAGCTCAGTGCCCTGCAGAGCTGCCCAGGGGCTGGGCCTTCATCCCCCAACCCAGCTGAGGTGACTGGCCACAGCCCCATTCATTTAACTGGCTCTGGGGCTGGGCAGTGATTTGCAGAGGCCCCTAGAGACTCGCCAACAACCCCATAGAAGATCAGACCCCAGAGATCTGCTCCCCCGGCCTGGCCACCCTGTGTCCCTCCCCTGCCTCACATGCCAATGCCAAAGCTCCCAGGTTCCCCTCCCGCTCTATCCCCACCCTCCGCCACATCCCAGCCTGGTGGCACTTACTCTGCCTCGCAGTGAGCAGCCGTCAGCACAAAGTTCTCAGACACCAGGAACCCTCCACAGCCACCAGGGAGATAGGCCATGTAGGGCCTGGAGTGGGGCCGGGCTTCCCGTCCCCCGACGATCTCACCTGGGGGGAGAACAGGGCCATACAAAGGGCTCCCTCACCTCCCTGGACAGGGACTGAGCTCCCCACCCCAAAGAGGGGCTCCCACAGCCTCATCCTACCCCCTTGATGCTCTCCTTGGGGGATCCCTGGGCCTGGCTCCCTGCCCCCTGCTCTACTCTGCCCCACCCTGGGCCTCCCGTGGGGCTGGAGGGGAAATCTGCAGCTCTGATCTGGCTGGTGCAGAATCGGTGCCAGCCACCCCAAGAGTGGGGCAGGAATTGCCCTGCATTGTGTTCACAGCTCTGTGAGCCAACATCACCCCAGGCTGGTCCAGCCCATCCCCAGCAGGGCAAGTACATGGCTTCTCTGGCTGCTGCTTCTCCACCCAACCACAGGGACCAGCCCTAGCTGCTCCATGCCTGACTCACCAAAGTACCGGTGCCAAGGGAATTGGCTTTGACTGAATGAATCCTACCCCAGGGAGACTTTTCTGCCCTACAGTTAGGGTCTATTTTTTCCTTGTCACATTGGGAAATGTCTAAGGGACAATTTTCAGGCTGAAAAAAAATTGCTTGGGGGTTGAAAGTGCAAAGTGAGAATGTCCCTCGGGAAAATGACACATCTCCTGGAATCTGCTCAGGAGAAGGCGCCGGGCAGGCGGGCGGGAGTGTTGGAAAATTTGCCCTTTAAGGAATAGCACTGATTGGCTTTATTGTTGGAGCTAGGGTACATCTAGACTACAGGCTTCTGTCGACAGAAGTTTTGTCGACAGATACTGTCGACAAAACTTCCGTCGACAAAGAGCGTCTAGACTACACTGAGTTCTGTCGACAAAGCAAGCTGCTTTGTCGACATGGTAGTGTAGATGCAAAGGACAGTTTACATGCAATAATACCTTCTGTCGACAGAAACTGTCGACAGAAGGTGTTATGCCTCGTAAAATGAGGTTTACCAGCGTCGACAAAACTGCTGAGTTCTGTCGACGTTATGTCGACAGAACTCAGCGGTAGTGTGGACACAGGTATTGTTTTGTCGACAAAAGTCCACTTTTGTCAACAAAACACTGTAGTCTAGACACACCCCTAGGCTGAGGGCAGGGAGCTTTTACTGTGCTCGTCACCGCACGGACCCTTAATCCTTACCCCAAACAGTGTCCGATTGAAACAGACGCTGAATTATTTTTGTTCTGGAAAGGTAAATTGGATGCCCTGGGAACATGTTCCAAAGGGGTTTAGGTACCTCATTTCCATCAGCACCCCATGAAAATAACAGCGCCATAGGCAAGTTAATGTGGATAAATGTAAAATAATGCACACTGGAGAAAATAACTCCAACTAGACATATAATATGATGTGGGCTAATTTAGCAACAACCAATCAGGGAAGAGATCTTGCAGTTATTGTGGGTAGTTCTCTGAAGACAGCCATGCATTTTTCTTTTTTTGATGCAGTGTGCAGTGGCAGTCAAAAAAACAAACCAAATGTTAGGAATCAATAAAAGAGGGATGGAAAATACGACAAAAAATCTCTCACTGCCCCTATATAAAACTATGAATACTGCGTACAGATGCGATCTCCTCACATCAGAAAAGATATTTTGGCTTTAGAAAAGGTTCAGAAAAGGGCAACTAAAATGATTCGGGGTTTGGAACAGGTCCCATATGAAGAGAGGTGAAAGAGCTGGGAAGAGTATTGAGTATGGGAAGAGTATTAAAATGACTGGGACTATTCAGTTTAGAAAAGAGGAGGTTGAGGGCGGATATGATAGAGGTCTATAAAATCATGAGTGGTGTGGAGAGGGTGAATAAAGACAAGTTATTTACTTGTTCCCATAACAGAAGAACTAGAGGACACAAAATGAAATTAATGGGTAGCAGGTTTAAAACTAATAAAAGAAAGTTCTTCTTCACACAGCGTGTAGTCAACCTGTGGAACTCCTTGCCAGAGGAGGCTGTGAAGGCTCGGACTATAACAGAGTTTAAAAAAGAGCTGGATAGATTCATGGAGGTTAGGTCCATAAAAGGCTATTAGCCAGGGGGCAGAAATGGTGCCCCTGGACTCTGTCAAAGGCTGGAGAGGGATGGCAGGAGACAAATCGCTTGATCATTGTCTTTGGTCCCTCCCCCCCCCCCATGGGGCACCTGGCACTGGCCACTGTCAGGAGACCGGCTACTGGGCTAGATGGACCATTGGTCTGACCCAGTATGGTTGTTTTTATGTTCCCCCCACAGATCCGGGGCTGAGCTGAAAAACGATCCCAAGTTTCTTGGGTCCAAGCTCCCTGCTCTTGCTGCTCCTCTCCAGCATCTGCTCCTTGCGTCTCCCCAGCCACCCTGCTGGCAGCTCATAGCATCTCAAAGTATGGGACATGGCTTGGTAGTGGGGGCCCACACAAGCCCTCTGGGGGCTGATCCCCCCCACAGGCGGAGAGCCCCAGAAGTACTCAGGGGAGGCTGCAGGGGTCCCAATAGCCCCTCGGCCCCAGGAGAGTCAGGGGAAGACCCTCACTCAACCCACTGCCCCCCACCCTCCTTGGGCCCCTCTCGGCACACAACCAACACCCTTCCCCCACTCACCAGCCCAGCGCCCAGGGGGCAGGAGGAGGGCCCAGAGGAGAAGCCCCAGCACCAAAAGCTGCATCGTCAGAGCCATCCCAGGCTGGGCACAGAGCCGGTCCCTCTGGCCTGAGGCTTATAAGGCTTGTCCCCCAAGTGGGGGCAGAGCAGGGGCAGAGCCAGCCAATCAGAAGGCCCCACATACACTCCTGTCCAGGAACGCCCACTGGAGATGGTCTATGGGCCAAGGTGCCCATTGGACAATTCTCAGGTCACGGCCACTCCCACCTACCGGGACGTTTCCTCTCTGCTCCGGTCCCTGGCCTTGTGCCACAGCCAACGGGGCCCCTGCCCATCTGTCAACCTGGGGCTGTGGCTAACACGGCCGCTCACTGCCTGTCCCTGGTTGAGGATGTGGCTAACGCTGCCTCTCCCCATTCACCAGTGTCAAAGACTCCAGGGCTGTTCTACAGGGAGATCCCCCAGCCCCAAGATTTCAGGGGGGCTAGAGGAGCTGGGGGGGCACTTCCTGTCCCTCTGCTCACTCCAGAGGCCAGAGCCACTTGCTAGCAGTGAGAGACATGGGGCCTTTTCCCTCTAGGGCAGAGGAAGCAAAGTTGTCTATATCGGCCCCTTCTGTACTGCCCCTGACCTCCCACTTGGGGATGACCTCCAGCCCCTCCCCATCTGGCCCCTTTCCTCAAACTTTATCTCCCCCAGCACAGGGACCATACACTTTTTGGCCCCCCTACCCTGATTCTCTGGGCAGCAGCAGGTGCAGACGAGCCGTGTGGCTGTAACACCGCCAGTGTGGGGCACCTGATGGTGGCACTAGGCAGGGAGGGCCAGCATTATGCTGTAGAGCTCCCCCCACCCTATGCACCCCCATACAGCCACAGAAATAATCTCCCTCTTACAGCCTCTCCCCCAGCTGTGCCCCAAAGACACCCACTCCCCCACGGCAGTAACATCCCTATTCTTGTTGCCATACCGTGTCAGGTCCCAGATGCGACCCTTGGGGCAAACGATTTGTCCATCCTGCCCTAAGGAATTTGTGCTGCAGTCCCTGCTCCAAGGACCAATTTCTGCCCTTCCCCTTCCTGTTTACATGGGCTGTGCGGAAGCACTGATCAGTATCAGCACTGAACAAGAGATTACACCCCGTCCCATGTAAGGTAGAGACGGGTGACTCATCTCCCTGATACCAGACTCCCACCTCAGACCTGATGTACGTGACACCCAAAGCATCTCCACCACCCCCACGGATGTCTCGTGACAGACACTTCTGCCACATTCAGTTCATCAGCCCTCAGTGGGGCTCAGCCCCATCCCCTGTTGATTTGGTACCTGGCCAGTCAGGGAAGGGTCATCTCCAGACAGGGAATACATGATTATAGAACCAGGAGCATGACTGCCTGGTGTGAAGGTTGCAGATCTCTCCAGGCATCTAGATAGACTTATATGTAGTGCTGGGGAAGAGACAGGTGGTCGTGGAACATGTAGGTACCAATGACATAGAGAAGGGTAGGAGAGACGTCTTGGAGGCCAAATTTAGGCCTGAGCCTCTGTGGATACAAGGGTTCACTCCTTCCTTTGAGTGTGGATCACCATTTCCAGGCTATGGAAGCTACAATGGCCTGTACCTTCAGAGATGCAGGGAAATAGAGCATCAGTGGTCAAGAGACAGCTAACCTTGGTGCACTGCCCACTCCTGACTCAGCTCTTCCCGTTTACGAGGAATCCTGGAACAGACGCACAGACACACAAATCTCTAAAACCGGATTCTCACCCAAATACGATGTTGGTACAAGACAGGCCATGTAAAGTGTCATCGGAAAAGTTGTGATTGGCTGAATAGGACGTGTCCCGTTTCTGAGCATGGTCCATTGTTGCATCTGAATTTATGAATATGGACAATGAATCTGCATTGGAAATGTGCTTCCTCCTAGCAGAGCCCACAATGGGCCGTTCAGCTAAGACAATGGACCATGGCAGAGCTCGACCTTCTTAGGAACCATTCAGACAACCAGCGAGTAATAGCGACTGTCTCTCGGCAAAGCACGCTAGAGCATGGGACCAGACCACATGACACCAAACTCCAGTTTAGTGACTGTATTTTCCTCCATTCTGGGCTGGGAGCTCAGCTGGGAAAAAAGGGCTCCCATCATATGGGAAAATGATATGAAGTGAAGAGTGACCTAGTGAGTCCACATTCCTCCCCAACGTAGCACCTGAAAGAACCCCTGGAAGACAAATAGGGAGGTGCAGGCTGTGTCTTACGCATCTGCAAGTCTGCTCGTATCATCAGCTGGGGTGAGAAATTGCTCATTCAGATCCCAGCAAGCCAGAATGAGGCAGACTTAGCTTGTGGTTTTGTTTATTTGCTGGGTAATCTGCTTGGATCTCTTTCCACCCACTGGTAACCCCTCATGATCCATCTGGTTTGGCTTTACCAGCATGTCCTGAGACAGGTAAATGATGGGGATGGATGGATGGATAGAGGGGGTGTGTGGGGAGAGAGGGATGGATGGGTAGATAGAGGGGGTATGTGGGGAGAGAGAGATGGATGGGTAGATAGAGGGGGTGTGTGGGGAGAGAGGGATGGATGGGTATATAGAGGGGGAGTGTGGGGAGAGAGGGATGGATGGATAGAGGGGGAGTGTGGGGAGAGAGATGGATGGATAGAGGGGGAGTGTGGGGAGAGATGGATGGATAGACGGATGGATGATAGAGGGGGTGTGGGGGGGGAGAGAGATATTTGTTAGAGAAATATTTAGAGCAAGATAGGCATACGGGGATGGATGGATAGAAGGATGGCCAGACAGGTGGGGGTGGGTGGGAATTGGAAGAGTAGATTTTTGCAGCTGGAACTCTTTCAAACCCATCCTGTTTCTGTTCTAGACGTAGCGGCCTCGGGAGTCAGGACAAGCAATGGCACAACTTGCTTTTCTCCCGAGTAACCTTTGTGCCCGTCCCAGCCAGCAGGGACCCCTCCCGCCTCAAGTGGTTCAGTTCCCACCTGCACCCCTAGATCCTCCTTGTGCATGAAATCACTGAACCCAGTTGTCTTGGGGCCCAGCCAAGAGCGTTAACCACCTGCCTGGCCTCCTCTGTATGGTCCATTCCCTCCCGGCCTGGGCAGATCCAGCAGCTGGGTAGATGCATCAGTACCCGAATCGCTGTGTTTTGCAACTTGACTTTATTACTGGCTGGCTACAGAGCAGGAAGGGAAATTCAGCAGAGAGGGGAACTGGGCAGCAGAGGCTCAGAGCTGATGTTTGATCAGCAGCATATCAGCATGGACATCGCAGAGGTCCCCTGTGGGATCCGGTCGCCGGGGCTCCAGTTCTGTGCTGATCCCTGTGACAACCAACTCCTTTCCCATTGTCTTTCCCAGGAACCCCCAGGGACACTGAGTGCCCTCCCCCCTCACATGCAACCCCATCAAACCCCTCCACAACTCCCCCACTTTGTCACACCTGGGTCCCAGCTTAGATCGTTCCCCCCAGCCTGGCCTCCCCCATAACGTCCATTCCCTCCTGGCCTGGGCAGAGCCAGCAGCGGCTCTGGATGGCAAAGCTCTGGGTAGATGATTCAATACCCGAATCACTGATTTTTGCAACTTGACTTTATTACTGGCTGGCTACAGAGCAAGCAGCGAAATGCAGGAGGGCAGGGGAGCAGACAGATGTGACTCCAGGGGGCCAGTGCATGAGGAAGGCCCAGAGAGGGCAAAAATCCACAGGGTGCATCCCAGGATTTGGCTCCTAATGAATACGACACAGACATTCCCTACCAAAGAAGCAGCCAGCGCTAAACCAGGCTCCTAATTCTCTTGCCTTGGTGCTCATGGGTTGGGCGCAAACTTAGCAGAACGGGTGGGAGAGGGAACACTGCCTTGAAGGGGGGAGGAGTCTCAAGCTGGGAGGTGGGGAGCTGAACCCCTCTGCGAAGCAGGCCCCACATCTGGGCTGTGCACTGCACAGATCAGTATCGGCACTGGGTGAGAAACCACACCCTGTGTGAGATGGATGTCTCCGATCTCCCTGATACCAGCCTTCCACCTCAGATCTTGAGTACATGACACGCAAAGCATTGCTGCTCCTCCCCCGGCAGATGTCCAGTGAAACACACATCTGCTGCCCCATTCAGTTCATCAGCCCTCAGTGGGGCTCAGCTCCATCCCCTCTTGAGGTGGTCCCTGGCAAGTTCCGGGGGGCTGTGTCCTCTTTACTCAGAGCCAAGAGCATCCCTGGTCCAGCCATGTCTGTGTGGAAGGTCCCAGGCAATCCCCCTGCTGCATCTGGGTCAGGCCAGGGACCCCTACTGGAGAGACTAGCAGCGTCCAAGTGGATGATGGGTCTAGAACTGGAAGGATGGGGAGATGGGTCTCAAATATAAGTGAGGGTCTCTAGATGTGTCTAGAGTGGACACAGGAATTTGAATTGATCTTGAAACCAACTATGGGTGGCCAAGTGGGTCTGGATCGAATGGAACAGCCTCTGCTGGAATGAATTGAATAAGGACTGAAGTGGAGCTGGCTGGGTGTTCATCCATCTCCATGGACCTGGAAAGGCCACAGAGCTCATCCAGGTTGGTTCTAGATGGCACTCGCTTCCTCTCTGTGGTCACTGTCCCTGCTCTCAGACCCCTCCCTTCCTGTGTCATGGAAACCAGTCTGATTCCAGACACATCCCGTTGTCCTGGCACAACTCAGCCCTGCCCTTGCATTAGGTTAGGCTGAGAGGAAGCTGAAAACCACCCCTGACTGGTCCTAGCTCTGACCTTTCAAAGAGAAGTTCTTGACCAAATGATGGGCAGACAGACAGACTCACAGACAGAGGCACTAACTCTCACGCTCTCAGGACGGTGTGTCTGTCTATCTGCGATTCCATCTCTCTGTTTGTCTGTTTGTTCAAGAACTACTAAACAGTAAAAGTAACAGCCATTAAATGCGGAAGGCAACATCCTCTGAGCCTAACGCAAAGCAAGGTCAGGGTTGGGTTGTGCCAGTAAAATGGGAAGTGCCGGGAAAGGGGCTGTTTCTCTAACATGGAAAGGGAGGGGTGGAGAGGGGAGAGACTTGAAAGGGACGGTGTCAGGAATAGGAGGAGTGCTGAGCAGCACCCAGTGACTAAGGGGTTAACTGAGGTATCTAGCAAAGGTGTCGGCCAGGGTGGTTCAAGCAGTCTGCCAATAAAAATGCAGGTAGGAATTTCAAACCGGGGAAGAGGGGATTTTCTCTCTCTCCCCTTTGCTTGAGAGCAGAGCAATTTCTCCCAGAGACCGAGGGAGATGGGAGGCACTTTCTCACTCCAAGAACAGACTTCTTGAAATGTGTAAGGAGGGAAATGTTTAGATAATCCACCAGGGATGATTGTTCTCCTTGTTTGAGGATTTGGAATTCATGTCTGAGCTGGCTGATTGTTGCAAGCATAGTGAATTGACTAGTTGGCAAATAGCCATGAAGTGACAGACTGGGAGAGAATCCCTGGGCTGTAATCCTTAGTTACAAAAGAGAAAAACAGTTGTGTTTTGATAATAAACGTTTTCTTTTTTTAATTGGCTGATTGTTGTGTCCCGAAGTTTATGAGCCGTGACAGAGGGGCATAGAGAGGAGGTCGCGAGGCTAACAGTGGCCACCAGGGGATGCTCCAACA
The DNA here is from genome assembly GCF_052426305.1 of Pelodiscus sinensis. Lineage (NCBI taxonomy): Eukaryota > Metazoa > Chordata > Testudines > Trionychidae > Pelodiscus > Pelodiscus sinensis. The sequence continues at coordinate 2,907,634 of NC_143081.1, read as the reverse complement.
CCAAGAGAGTGGTCAGTGGGAAGGAGGGGAGACTAACTTCTTGCTCCCCCAAGCCGGCCACAACTCATTCCCATTCCAAGCCATGGCTCGCAGCCCCTGCTGCCTGCCTTGTTCAGATTACTGGGCAAAGCATC